>NC_133844.1:6157343-6308437 GCF_047830755.1 Zonotrichia albicollis | reverse complement strand
CCACCAACTCCTGCCCTCATTCTCCTCTGGCTCTCTCAGAACCACTCTGAGAGTGTCAGACCCATTTAATGAACTTCTAATTTTGTGAAATTTATGAAGGGAATTTCCACCAACCACCCCATCACTGCCTGCACGAGGGGAGGGCATTTATTTTCCCCAGTGAGGATTAATTTGTTGATAAAACATTGCTGGCCCTTCCTGTGCCACAGAGATGAATGTGCATCCTATTGCAATCCCTTCTGCATCCTCAATTTATTTATATCCCAGCCACACTTATTTATAAAAATGATGTATTACATTTATTAAATATTAAGTGTGTTACAAACTTGAAGAATCTTTCATACATTTATTTAACATCTAGATTTTTTTTTTCCCTTGGAGCAATATAAATCTTTAAAGGGATGAAGGATCCTGCAGCACCCCAAAGAGATGGATTTGGAAATAAAAGTGTCCCAGCACGGGGTGTGTGAGGAGAATCAGACTTTTCTGAGTGCCTGACCTGACCTGCTGCCCTCAGCAATTCCAGCCAGGAACCCTGAGAGGAAAATTTCTGTCCAAAGCCACCAAAAATGCAATTTATGGCCCAGCAGAGAGCAGAGAGCTCACCCTGAGCTGGCTGAATTCACACCAAAACTCCTCCCAGTGCTCCAGACTAACAGGAGAAATGGGTGAGCAAGGTAAGGAGAACCCCAATTAACTCCACCCAAATTAACTCCGCCCAAATTAACACCCCACTCAAATTAACTCCACCCAAATTAACTCCGCCCAAATTAACTCTGCCCAAATTCACTCCACCCAAATTAACTCCACCCAAATTAACACCATCCAAATTAACTCCGCCCAAATTAACTCCGCCCAAATTAACACCCCACTCAAATTAACTCCACCCAAACTAACTCTGCCCAAATTCACTCCACCCAAATTAACTCCACCCAAATTAACACCATCCAAATTAACTCCACCCAAATTCACTCCACCCAAATTCACTCCACCCAAATTAACTCCACCCAAATTAACTCCGCCCAAATTCACTCCACCTAAATTAACACCATCCAAATTCACTCCATCCAAATTCACTCCACCCAAATTCACTCCACCCAAATTAACTCCTCTCCTCCTCCAAATTTCATGCTTCACCTGCTAATTCCTGCCTCGCTCCCAGAATTGTGTCTCTGATGAGATCTGGGTTCAGTTAATCTTAATTACTGAGACAAAGATATGGAAACGCTCATTTGGAAAAAAAACAACAAAAAACCAGCACAACAGGAGCTCAGAGAGAAATTCAGCTTCATTCCAGCCAGGCTGAGAGAGAAACCAGGCTCCAAAAACTTCATTCCAGTGCTGAGAGCACAGCAATAAATAAATGAGGGAATTACAATTTAGGGACACTCAGTGGCTGAGTGAGACATCACAGAGCAACTCTCAACAACTGAGCCCAAAATCCCCGACGAGCTCATTAAAACTGGACTGAGCAATGCTGCAGCTCCTCCAGGTGACTCTGAACTGCTGAGAAAATTGGGCCCATTAAGTATTAATAGACATAATTCCAACATGC
This sequence comes from Zonotrichia albicollis, assembly GCF_047830755.1. Taxonomy (NCBI): domain Eukaryota; kingdom Metazoa; phylum Chordata; class Aves; order Passeriformes; family Passerellidae; genus Zonotrichia; species Zonotrichia albicollis. Next base: position 6,306,882 of record NC_133844.1, on the reverse strand, counting down.
AGCGTTGGAATTTAAACAGGAGTTTAGAGGAGAGGATTTGGAACTCAGATTTTGCAGTTCCTGTAAAATCCTGTGCTGGCTGTATTGGCAGGAATATCCAGTCCTCGTTGAGCTTTGCACAAATTGAATTTAATGATGGATCTTCATCATCTGGAATTTTATTTCATTGTGATTGGGGAAACAAACTTTAGCTGCAGTTAAACAATAAAGTGTGGGATGTAAAATTTTACAGTGTTTTTTCCTAACAAAACAAATTTGGGACTTCTGCCCAGTTTTTGAAGTGTCCAATGTCCCTGACAACAGGGAAAATCCAATTAATTGATGCTTTCTACACGTGCAGAGAGACTGAGCCACAGATGTTGCAGATCTCTCTGTAAATTCCATCAGAGCAACAAGTGACATTTAAGGAATATTTCAATGTTGAGTTTGCAGCAGCTGAACGCAGCAAACACAAGGAGGGGGAGCTGGGCACTGGAGCAGTTTTGGGTTCCACACCCAGCCTGTTCTGGCTGCTCCTTTTGTGCTTTTTCAGGGTGTTCAGCTACAAATATTTCCTGAAATACAACCTCAATTAAAATTAAATATTAAATAATATTTTTACAGCCTGTGAGGCCTTGGATTTATGGGTGTTTGTAGCTCCCATCAGCTGTTTTCTGCACTAGCACATCACGAGATTTCAGAATATTTTGCAGTTTTTGTTTCACCCTTCCCTTTGCACCCAGGTAACTTTGGATAAAGCAATGAGATATCCCACAAGAAACGGGAGAGCAAAATGAACCCTATCCAGCCCCACCATGCCCTGGTTTGGAAGGGAGAGAAAACCTCACTGCCCGCCCCAGGACAGCCTCACAGCCAGGGCTTCCCACAAGGAATTTTCTGGAACTTTCCCCCTTTTTTCCTGCCTGAAGCCAGCCCAGGGTGAGCAGGACGGAGCCACCTGAGACCTCCCCAGTCCCATTTCTGTGATAAACCCACTCCAAACCATCCCCCAAGAGCTGTTTTCCCATTTTTGTGATAAATTCACCCCAAACCATCCCCCGGGAGCTGTTTTCCCATTTCCCAACTCACTCCCATTATCCCCCATCCCAGTCCCATTTCTCCCACCCCAAGCCATCCCCCAGGAGCTGTTTCCCCATTTCCCAGCTCATTCCCATTACCCCAGTCCCATTTCTGTGATAAACCCACCCCAAACCATGCCTCAGAAGTTGTTTTCCCATTTCCCAACTCACGCCTATTGTCCCCCATCCCAGTCCCATTTCTGTGATTTTTCTCCCACCCCAAACCATCCCCCTGGAGTTGTTTTCCTATTTCCCAACTCATTCCCATTATCCCCCACCCCAATCCCATTTCTCCCACCCCAAACCATCCCCCAGAAGCTGTTTTTCCATTTCTGTGATTTTCTCCCACCCCAAACCATCCCTCAGGAGTTGTTTTTCCATTTCCCAACTCACTCCTATTATCCCCCATCCCAGTCCCATTTCTGTGATTTTCTCCCACCCCAAACCATCCCTCAGGAGTTGTTTTCCCATTCCTGTGATTTCCCAACTTGTTCCCATTATCCCCCACTGCAATCCCATTATCCCCCACCCCAAACCATAGCCCAGGAGTTGTTTTCCCATTTCCCAACTCATTCCCATTATCCCCCACCTCAATCCCATTTCTCCCACTCCAAGCCATCCCCCAAGAGCTGTTTTCCCATTTCTGTGATTTTCTCCCACCCCAAACCATCCTCCAGGAGTTGTTTTCCCATTCCCCAACTCGTTCCCATTATCTCCCACCCCAATCCAATTTCTCCCACCCTACATCATCCCCCATGAGTTGTTTTCCCATTTCTGCGATTTCCCAACTCGTTCCCATTATCCCCCACCCCAAACCCTCCCCCAGGAGCTGTTTTCCCATTCCCTAACTCGTTCCCATTATCCTCCATCCCAATCCCATTTCTCCCACCCCAAACCATCCCCCAGAAGCTGTTTTCCCATTTCTGTGATTTTCTCCCACCCCAAACCATCCCTCAGGAGTTGTTTTCCCATTCCTGTGATTTCCCAACTCGTTCCCATTATCCCCCACTGCAATCCCATTATCCCCCACCCCAAGCCATAGCCCAGGAGTTGTTTTCCCATTTCCCAACTCATTCCCATTATCCCCCACCTCAATCCCATTTCTCCCACTCCAAGCCATCCCCCATGAGTTGTTTTCCCATTTCTGCGATTTCCCAACTCGTTCCCATTATCTTCCACCCCAGTCCCATTTTTCCCACCCTAAACCATCCCCCAGAAGCTGTTTTCCCATTTCTGTGATTTTCTCCCACCCCAAACCATCCTCCAGGAGTTGTTTTCCCATTCCCCAACTCGTTCTCATTATCTCCCACCCCAATCCAATTTCTCCCACCCTACACCATCCCCGATGAGTTGTTTTCCCATTTCTGCGATTTCCCAACTAATTCCCATTCTCCCACCCCAATCCCATTTCTCCCACCCCAAACCATCCCCCAGGAGCTGTTTTCCCATTTCTGTGATTTTCCCCCATCCCAAACCATCCCCCAGGAGCTGTTTTCCCATTTCCCAACTCACTCCCATTATCCCCCACCCCAATCCCATTATCCCCCACGAGCTGTTTTCCCATTTCCCAACTAATTCCCATCCTCCCACCCTAAACCATCCCCCAGTAGCTGTTTTCCCATTTCTGTGATTTTCCCCCATCCTAAACCATCCCCCAGGAGTTGTTTTCCCATTTCCCAACTCACTCCCATTCTCCCCCACCCCAATCCCATTTCTCCCACCCTAAGCCATCCCCCAGTAGCTGTTTTCCCATTTCTGTGATTCCCTAACTCACTCCCATTATCTCCCACCCCAATCCCATTATCCCCCACCCCAAACCCTCCCCCAGGAGCTGTTTTCCCATTCCCTAACTCGTTCCCATTATCTTCCATCCCAATCCCATTTCTCCCACCCCAAACCATCCCCCAGAAGCTGTTTTCCCATTTCTGTGATTTTCCCCCATCCCAAACCATCCCCCGGGAGTTGCTTTCCCATTTCCCAACTCACTCCCATTCTCCCCCACCCAATCCCATTTCTCCCACCCTAAACCGTCCCCCAGTAGTTGTTTTCCCATTTCTGTGATTCCCTAACTCACTCCCATTATCTCCCACCCCAATCCCATTATCCCCCACCCCAAACCATCCCCCAGGAGCTGTTTCCCCATTCCCCAGCCCTTTCCCCATTCCCCCACCCCATTTCCCCGTGCACTGAATCACAGCCCGTGCTGGTGACGCTCCCCTGGCTCTGCTGTCACCACCTCACTCCCTTCCCTGTCACTTCTGCTGCTGTCCCCATCACCAGCCTCAGCTGCCTGTTTACTCAGCACCCCCGTGGGGGGAATAGAACAAAAGAAACCCCCCAAAAAAACAAAGGGAACGAGAAAAACAACCCCCAAAAAAGCCCCTTTTGGAAACGCTCTCCCGCAGGAACCTCCCACACCCGCCGCCCCTACAGCTGACGGTTTTGTGCTGCACAAAGATTAATAATTTTCAAAACCTGACATTTTCCATCTGAATCACACGCTACTTTGTGAGAAATCTTTTCCATATCCTGCTCCATGCTGCTTCTCACGCTGAAGGGCATTTTAGGCCGGTTGAGACGCTTTTGTCATGGTAAAGATTTCCAGCTGGTGGCTCCGCAGAGGGACGGGCGCTGCCAGCACCAAAGGATCCCAAAGGATCCCAAAGGATCCCAAAGGATCCTCATTTCCTCATTTCCCTCCCACATTCCCTGCCCTGAGATCCTCAGGGATACCTTGGACAGCTCCTTCCCCACCTCCCGTCAAATCCAAGCCATTCCTGCTGTCCCAGCTTCCCTTCCCCATTTTTAGCCTGGCTTCGAGCAATTTTACTCAATTTTGTACTTTCTGATCTTTTACAGAATCCCTACGAGGCTTTTACCACCAATTTTTTTAGGAATTTTACAAAAGTCTTAGGAATTTTTAGGAATTTTACGAAATTCATTTACAAAATTTTACAAAATTCATTCTTTCATGTTCCAGATCTCCATGAAAGGGCCCTGCAGGTGACACCAGCTCTGGGATCTCCAGCATTTGCTGATGGGAAAAATTCCTGCCTGTGGGATCTGGGAACACCAGCCCCTTTTGCTTCAGCATTTCAGGAAAGGCCAGCCCAGCATCCTGAAAATGCCTCATTTATCCCCTAAGACAGGAGGAAACTTTGAGATTTTGGGTTGATTTCTAAAGGAATATTTTTGCTTTTCCTTTTTTTTTTTTTTTTTTTTGGGCCTCCATGAAATCAGAATTCCCCCTGCTATCACTCAGTTAACAACCCCAATTTCTCTTCTGCGTGGGAAAAAGGGAACACCACGACCCAAACAGCTTTTCCAGCAGATAAAAGGCTCTGAGAAAAAAGGGAAAGGGAGGGCAGTGATTTTTCCTCAGGTCCTGCTCAGGACCGAACTCCTGGCAGAGAACAAAGCCGCCCCTTCAGATCCCAATTCACACTTCAATTTTCCTGAACCTTGTAATACAAGTCATTACATCCTCCATGACTTAGCCTCAAATTGCTGGTAATTTTTATGTTGAACAAGCACCCATTTGCAGAGGTTTTCATGCCATTAGGAGTAGGAATATTCGAATTTGGGAGTGGAGGCTGATGGCTGGAGAGATGGCAAAATGAAGCCCACGGACTGAAAGCAGAATGGCTCAGAAATACAGAATACAGACCTTGGGATTGAATGCTGGGGGGGTTTATAGCACCCAGCGCTGGAAAACTGATGAAAATCTGCTTTTTTTTTGTCCCTAACAGGGCAGGGAGAGGGTGAGCGGCCACCTCTGAGCTCTCACAACAAAAAGCAGCAACAACATCCCATAACAATCCCAGCTTTTCCCTCCCAACAATTAAAAAATTATGGAGCTTTTTTGGAGCCCAGGAAATTCCTCTGGCTGCCCTGGGTGGCTCAAGACCCTGGCATGGAATCAAAACCACCTGTGCCTTCGATTTTAGCCCATGGAAAAAACAATTACCAACTGTGGTCGTGTTCACAGGATGAGGGAAGAGGTGAGAATCCTGGCTCCATGTTTCAGAAGGCTGATTTAGTATTTTATGATATATATATTACATTAAAACTATACTAAAGGAATAGAAGAAAGGATTTCATCAGAAGGCTGAGTAAGAACAGAAAAAGAAAGAATGATAACAAAGGTTTGTGGCTCGGACTCTCTGTCCAAGCCAGCTGACTGTGATTGGCCATTAATTAGAAACAACCACATGAGACCAATCACAGATGCACCTGTTGCATTCCACAGCAGCAGATAACCATTGTTTGCATTTTGTTCCTGAGACTTCTCAGCTTCTCAGGAGGAAAAATCCTCATCTCTTCCCTCGTCCTAGGACCACCACAAAGAGATTTTACAGAAAATATAACTGTGACAAGAATATATTGTAAATATAAATGGCCAATCACAGTCCATCTGTCTTGGACTCTCTGTCCAAGCCACAAACCTTTGTTATCATTCTTTGCTATTCTATTCGTAGCTAACCTTCTGATGAAACCTTCTCTTCTATTCTTTTAGTATAGCTTTAATGTAATATAGATCATAAAATAATAAATCAAGCCTTCTGAAACATGGAGTCAGATCCTCGTCTCTTCCCCATTCCAAGAACCCCCATGAACACTGTCACATCCCAGCTGTGTGGAGCAGGATCCCTGCAAGATTTCCCTGCTTGGAAAACTTCAAATTCCTGCTGCTTCCCAGCTGGATGCCTGAGTGAGACCCAGCAGGGCACAGACGCCGCAATCCCAGAACATGCAGGGGAGACAAACCTCCAACAAAGCAGCAAATCTGCTCTGGGGCTGCTTCCTCAGCGTTTGTCACCCCTGGGAGAAGCTCTGGAGGAGCAGCACGCGGTGCCACGCTTGGTGTTGGGAGCGGAGAACAGAGAGGAGCGGCGGCGGTGACAATTTGTGATTAATAATGTACAAAAACCCGTCCTCGTCAGCTCACACAGCCTGGCAGAGACAGAGGCGTCCCCGGGCTTTGCTCTGAGGCAGAACAAAGTGCAGAGGGTTTCATCTCACTGCAGAACAAAGTGCAGAGGGTTTCATCTCACTTCTGAACAAAGTGGAGAGGGTTTCATCTCACTTCTGAACAAAGTGGAGAGGGTTTCATCTCGCTGCAGAACAAAGTGGAGAGGGTTTCATCTCACTTCTGAACGCCAACTGATCCTAAAGAGCCTTGGGAATGTCACCGGGGCTGTGCCTTGGACAGGGACAGGCTGCTGAGCAGGAATACTCACAGACACTCCCTGAGTGTCCCAGGAACACCAAGAACTCATCCCAAGGAGCTTCTCCCATCCATCCATGGATCCAATCTATCCATAATCCATCCATGGATCCGTCCATCTTCCTTCCATCCATCCATCCATCCATCCATCCATCCATCCATCCATCCATCCATCCATCCCTCATTTACCCCACCCAGAACTGTCCCTGGATGGAAGCTGATCCTAAAAAGCCTTGGGAATGTCACTGGGGCCGTGCCTGGGACAGCTGAGCAGGAATCATCACAGACACTCCCTGAGTGTCCCAGGAACACCAAGAACTCATCCCAAAGAGCTGCTCCCATCCATCTATCATCCATGCATCCATGGATCCATCCATCCATCCATCCATCCATCCATCAATCCATCCCTCCCTCTTTACCCCATCCCAGAACTGTCTCTGGATGGAAATGGACCATGAAGAACCTTGGGAACATCACTGGGGCCATGCCTGGGACAGGGACAGGCTGCTGAGCAGGAATCCTCACAGGCACTCTCTGAGTGTCCCAGAAGCACCAAGAACTCATCCCAATGAGCTGCTCCCATCCATCATCCATCCATCCATCCATGCATCATCCATCCATCCATCCATCCATCCATCCATCCATCCATCCATCCATCTATCATCCATCCATCCATCCATCCATCCATCCATCCATCCATCCATCCATCCATCCTCAATCCATCCATCATCCATCCATTCATCCATCCATCCATCATCCATCCATCCATCCATCCATCCATCATCCATCCATGCATCCATCCATGCATCCATCCATGCATCCATCCATCCATCCATTCATCCATCCATCCATCCATCCATCCATCCATCCATCCATCCATCCATCCATCATCCATCCATCCATCCTCAATCCATCCCTCCCTCATTCACCCCATCCCAGAGCTGCCCCTGGATGGAACCTGCTCCCCTCCACCCCAACGTGTTCCTTTGAGCAAATTCCAGCTTTAGGAGGGGAGGAGAAGCCCCTTTGGGACATCCCAGCCCCTCAAGGCGCAGCAAACAACCCAAGCTCTGCCCTCACTCTCCGCTCATCTGCCAGCAAAAGCTCTGTGAAGAACTGGGAATTATTCAGGAGCGCTGCTCCAGTGCCCTGTGAACAATATCCTTTTCATATCTGCAGCATGATAAAATCACTCGTTCCTGCTCCGCTGCCTGAGTCATCCTCTGGCAGCGTTATTAACCCCGCGCTCGCAGCCTGCTCGGGGACTCGGGGCCCTTTTGTTCCAGGACTTGGAGATTTATTTGTCAAGTCTGACAGCTCTGATCTCCTCTTGCGGGGAACAGCAGGGCCTGAACAGGAATTTATGAAATCACGAGCTGCAGGAAATAGCCGAAATCGCAGCAAGAGTTGATTTGGAAACGAGGAGGAGATAAACAACGTGGAGATAATAATCTGCATTTCCATAAGAAAAGGCTCGCTAAAAAGATCTGAAGGCATCAAGGAAGGGGGCAGTGACAGATCTCACGTGTGCTTAACATGTGGTTTATAGACTTTTAAGGAGATGTAAAAACATTTAAACTCCATGCAGGCATCTTTCATTCTGCATCTTGAGAAATCAACAGGTACAAATGAGACGCATTCAGGGTAAAAATGAGATTGTCTTTGCTCTTGCCCACGTGTTGGGATGAGTGGTGTTCCCTTAAATACACAAGAAAGTAAATAAATAAATAATAAAAAGAAATAATAAAATGATAATAAAATAAATATAAAATAAAGAAATTAACTCCATTAATGAATATTATAAATAAATGAAATAAATATAAAAGAAAATAAATAAATAACAAAAATAAATAATAAAAAACCTAATAAAATAAATATAAAATAAAGACATTAACTCCAATAATTATTATTGTACATAAATAAAATAGGTATAAAATAAAATAAATAGATAATATAAAAATAATATAAAAATAAATAGATAAATATAAAATAAATACATTAACTCCATTAATTAATATTATAAATAAAATAAATATAAAAGAAAATAAATAAATAAATAATAAGAATAAATAATTAAATAAATATAAAATAAAGACATTAAATCCATTAATTAATAATATAAACAAATGAAATAAATATAAAAGAAAATAAATAATAAAAATAAATAATTATATAAATATAAAATGAATAAATGAACTCCACTGGGGTTAAAGGCTCTGTGGTGCTGGGGAAGCACAGTTCCCTGCAGTGCCCTCAGACACAGCTCAAACCCCCCTGCTGCCCCTCTGGCAGCATTAAAAGGGCTTGGAAAACTCTGGAGTTCCCTTTTTGTGGTTTTAGCCAGTCTTAACTGCACAAACAGGGGCTGTGTGTCCTACGGGGAGCAGCAGCAGCGAAATAATAGCTGGAATCTGGTGCAATACTCTGTTAATTAGGCTGAACTCAGCCCCAACAGGCACATTCTGTCTCGTGTTTTGAGGGCTAATTAAGAATAATATCGAGGGGGAGAAAAACCAAAAATCCCCACGAAATTCCTGTGTCTGAATGGAGCAGGAGAAGGGGCTCTGCTGCAGGGCTGAGAGGATTTTCCATCCTGGCCACCTCCCCCTTGATCTGCTTTTTAACTAATGCACGCTGGGGGGTGAATATTTAATAAAATCTGGCCATAAAATGAAGCAAAACAGGAAAAAAGGATGCTCAGAGGTTGGGTTTGCCAAGCACTCTCTGGTCAGAGGTTCATTTCAGGAGAACTCGGATCCAGCTTTGGAAAAAACCCAAAGAAAATCCCAAAAAGCCCAACCAAGCAACAATTCATGGTCAGTACCCCCAGTATTCCCAGTGAATCCCAAAGCCTGGAGTTTGCAGTGTTTGGCAGAGGTGAGGAGCAGCATTTTCGCTTTGTCAGAGCACATTAAATCCCCTTTTCCTCTGGAGTTAAACACCACAACCACCACGGTGGGCAGCAACGGTTTCAGTGGAAAAATTCCAAAAAATTCCACCCTGAAATTCCAAACTGTTGCTTTGAAATTCCAGGGTGGATGTGGCAATTCCTTGTGGGGAATTTCTCCATCAGCACAGCACAGGGAACAGGCCAAAAAGAGAAAATATATCCCTGGGCCAGGACTGAGCTGAATAAAACACAAACCGGGGGAATGGGGTTATTCGAGGGGAGGGATAAATTCCAAAATAAATTCACCTTGTTCCCACTGCAGGAGAGGATCCCTGGGGCTGCACCTGAAGTTCCTGTCATTCCCTTTTCCCTCTCATTCTCTTTTCCCTCTCATTCCCCTTCCTCTGTGCCCTGGACAGCAGTCATCTCTTTTTCCTCTCATTTAATTTTCCCTGACTTTCCCTTTTCCCTGTTTTTCCATTTTCCCTCTCATTCCCTTACCCCTGTTTTTCCCTTACCCCTGTTTTTCCCTTTCCCCTGTTTTTCCCTTTCCCCTGTTTTTCCCTTTTCCCTGTTTTTCCATTTTCTCTGTTTTTCCCTTTTCCCTCCTTTTCCCTTGTCCCTCTCATTCCCTTTTCCCTCTCATTCCCTTTCCTCTGTCCCCTGGACAGCAGTCATTCCCTTTTCCCTGTTTTTTCCTTTTCCCTGTTTTTCCATTTCCCCTCTCATTCTCTTTCCCCTGTCATTCCCTTTCCCCTGTCCTTCCCTTTTCCCTCGCATTCCCGTTTTCTTGCCATTCCCTTTCCCCTCTCATTCCCTTTTCCCTGTTTTTTCCTTTTCCCTGTTTTTCCATTTCCCCTCTCATTCTCTTTCCCCCGTCATTCCCTTTCCCCTCTCATTCCCTTTTCCCTGTTTTCCCCTTTCCCCTGTCATTCCCTGTCCCTCATCCCCTGCACAGCAGTCACACCGCCAGCACTTTTTATCTCTTGTTAAAAGCAATATAAAATTTTTATCTCTTCCTCTGTAGCCGCATAAACAGGGAAAGCAAAACACGGCTGCCCTGGGGAGGGATTGGATGGCCTGGCCGTGTTTGTTCCCTAAACCTCCCCTTTTATGGCCCCTGCATTGTCCCTGTGAAATGTCACCTGAGCTGGTGGCCATAAAGCGCCCCTGCAGCCGGGACAGCGCTCAGGGGACAGGGACAGCACTGACAGCGCCAATTGCTGCCTTTAATATTCATTAGTGCCAAACTGAGGCACAGCAAGGTGGGTTGTGCTGCCTCCTGGCCAGCCCTGAGGCACCTGGAACAAAACAACCCTGGAGCAATTCGGCTCTGGGGCTGGCATGGTCCCAAACCTCAAACCTCAAACCTCAAACCCCAACACAAACCCCAAACCCTAAACCTGAACGCCAACCTCAAACTCAAACCCCAAATCCAAACACCAAACCTCAACTCAAACCCAAAACCAAACCCCAAACCCAAATCCAAACACCAAACCTCAACCCAAACCCCAAACCCAAAACCAAACCCCAAACCACAAACCCAAATCCAAACACCAAACCTCAATCCCCAAACCTGAATCTTAAACTCAAATCCCAAACCCAAACACCAAACCTCAAATCCAAACCCGAAACCCAAAACCAAACCCCAAACCCAAATCCAAACACCAAACCTCAAACCCCAAACCTAAATCTCAAACCCAAATCCCAAACCCAAATCCAAACACCAAATCCCAAACCACAAACCACAAACCCAAATCCAAACCCCAAACCCCAAATCCCAACCCCCAAACCTCAAACCTCAAATCCCAAACCTCAAACCCCAAACTCCAACCCAAACCCAAATCCCAACCCCCAAATCCAAAACCTCAAACCCAAACCCCTAAACCCCAAATCCCAAACCCCAAATTCCAAATCACAACCCCCAAACCCCAAATCCAAACCTCGAACCCCAAAACCCAAACCCCAAATCCCAAACCTCGAGCCCCGAACTCAAACCCCAAACCCCAAATCTGCAGGTCCAAGGCTCAGCACAAGGCGGATCCCAGCAGGGAAAATGAGCAGCAAAGTTGAGGCTGGCACGGGAAGTTGCTAAAATGAGAATTACAGGAAACAAAAATCCCACTGCCTCTGAAAGGAACAGATGATTCAGCCACATTGAGCAGCTTTGGGGGAAAATACCGGCTGTGGGGTCCTGTTCCCAAAAACGCTCCCGTCAGCACCTCCAGTGTGCCCAGTACAGCTCCTCCAGTGTGCCCAGTGTGCCCAGTGTGCCCAGTACAGCAGCTCCAGTGTGCCCAGTACAGCTCCTCCAGTGTTCCCAGTACAGCACCGCAATGTGCCCAGTGTTCCCAGTACAGCATCCCCAGTGTGCCCAGTACAGCAGCTCCAGTGTGCCCAGTATAGCAACTCCAGTGTTCCCAGTACAGCAGCTCCAGTGTGCCCAGTGTGCCCAGTACAGCAGCTCCAGTGTGCCCAGTACAGCAACTCCAGTGTTCCCAGTACAGCAGCTCCAGTGTGCCCAGTACAGCATCCCCAGTCTGCCCAGTACAGCACCCCCAGTCTGTCCAGTACAGCAGCTCCAGTGTTCCCAGTACAGCACTCCCAGTGTGCCCAGTACAGCACCCCCAGTCTGCCCAGTACAGCAGCTCCAGTGTGCCCAGTATAGCAACTCCAACACTCCCAGTGTGCCCAGTACAGCAGCCTCAGTCTGCCCAGTACAGCAGCTCCAGCTTGCCCAGTACAACAGCTCCCAGTCTGCCCAGTGTGCCCAAAGCAGCACTCCCAGCACTCCCAGTGTGCCCAGTACAGCACCCCCAGTGTGCCCAGTCTGCCCAGAACAGCAGTTCCAGTCTGCCCAGTACAGCACTCCCAGTCTGCCCAGTACAGCAGCTCCAGTCTGCCCAGTACAGCACTCTCAGTCTGCCCAGTACAGCATCTCCAGTGCGCCCAGTACAGCCCCTCCCAGCACTCCCAGTATGCCCAGTATGGCAACTCCCAGTCTGCCCAGTACAGCACCCCCAGTATGCCCAGTGTGCCCAGTGTGCCCAGTACAGCAGCTCCAGTGTGCCCAGTACAGCACCCCCAGTATTCCCAGTACAGCATTTTCCAGTCTGCCCAGTACAGCAGCTCCAGTGTGCCCAGTACAGCAGCTCCAGTGTGCCCAGTAGAATTTTGAGGATTTAGAATGGGGGTTCAAGAGGAAAAATGGTGGACTTCGGGTATGTCCTGTTCTCCTTCTCCTTCTCCTTCTCCTTCTCCTTCTCCTTCTCCTTCTCCTTCTCCTATATTCTTCTTGTCCTCCATCTTCTGCTGTGGTGGTGGCACTTTTGGGTTGGTTTAGAGTAGAGACAGACTGTCTAACACAGGTGATGGGTGTTGGAAAATTATTGTAAATAAAGCACAGGTAGTTTTTAGTATAAAAAGCCAACAGCACCCCAAGGGCAGGGACTGTGCCACAACCCGACCTGCTGGACAGATCTCAGCAGGTCAGAGAAAGAATGGAATAGATCAGAGAAAATAAACGACTTGAAAAGCAGAACCGACAAATCTCGACTTATTTTTTTCGTTGTGGGGCTGGGAAAAAAGACTTTCTAACACCTCGGGAGTCATCTCAACCACAGAAACCCGAGAATTGTTGTCTTGTTGTGATAACAATTAGCAGATAACAATTAGCAGGATAACAACTACCGGGATAACGACCTCGAGCCACCAAAGGCAAAAATCCCGTTTTGGGGAAGCCTGCAGGGCTCTGACTGATGGCTCCGTAATTCGCTGTCACCTCCACGTTCCCCACTTCACGGATTTCCAAATGACACCGGAATTGTGTTGTTTGCACTTTGAATCTTGTAAAAAACCTCTCCGGCAGCCACACGCGTTCCACGGGGGAGGATTCCTAATTTATGTAAAGTATTACAGAAAATGATCTATATGACAGTTTGGTGTAAAATGCTAAATGCAAGTCATTACTCACTGAAGATAATTTGAGAGTATTGTGTCAGGGGAGACATTAGATTGCAGAGGATAAAAAGTTGGAATAGGTATTCACATATTTATCCACATTTGCATAATCAACTGCAGGAGGTGGTGGCTGCTCTCCTGGGCCCAACTAAAACACAATGAACTCAACAGCAGTTGGGAAACTTTCCATTATTTCCCAAACTATCCACACAATTCCTGGGTTGGGGTGAGGGTTTTTTGGGGTTTTTTTTGGTTGGTTTTATGGGGGTTTTTTGGATTTGTGACTGGCCCATGTTGGATGTTTCTAATTAATGGCCAATCACAGTCCAGATGTCTCAGACTCTGAGAGTCACGAGCTTTTGCAATCATTCCACTTCTTTCCTTGCCAGCCTTCTGATGAAATCCTTTCTTCTATTCTTTTAGCATAATTTTAATATATCATTGTCACAGACAGCTTTTCATGAAAAATTCTTTCCTTAGGATTTTTCCTCCTGAGAAGCTGAGATGCCTCAGGAACAAAATGTAAACATTGATTATCTGCTGCTGTGGAATGCAACAGGTGCATTTGTGATTGGACTCATGTGGGTTGTTTCTAATTAATGGCCAATCACAGTCAGCTGGCTTGGACAGAGAGTCCGAGCCACAAACCTTTGTTATCATTCTCTATTTTTCTATTCTTATCTAGCCTTCTGATGAAATCCTCTCTTCTATTCTTTTAGTATAGTTTTAACGTAATATGTATCATAAAATAATAAATCAGCCTTCTGAAACGTGGAGTCAGATCCTCGTCTCTTCCCGCATCCTAAGACTGCTGTGAACACGGTCACATCCCAGAGATTCTGCTCTGGCTGCTCCCCGTGCAGATTTGGAGATGGAATCCCCCAAATCTCCATCAGCTGATGCCCTGTCCCAGAGCCAGGCACTGAGTGTGGGAATCCATAAAATCAGATTTTATCAATTCATAAAATCAGAGGGCTTTGGGAAAGTTCTGCTCAGAGACAGCAGAACTGCGGTTAGAGCAAAGCAGCCGCCATGAGATTGGTCAGCAGAAAAATCATGTAAGAAGTAGAAAAGTCAGGACAAATTGAACAATGGTTTGTGCATTAACACTTGTCTGGAATAGAATATTATCCTATTTTTATATAGAAGGAGGAGGAGACCCACCTGTTGCATTCCACAGCAGCAGATAACCATTGTTTACATTTTGTTCCTGAGGCCTTTCAGCTTCTCAGGAGGGAAAAATCCTAAGGAAAGGATTTTTCATGAAAAGATGTCTGTGACACGGGGATTTGGTGCCCAAACCTGCTCTGGGATTTGGTGCAAAACCTCAGCTAATTCCTGCCCTGTCCCTGCTGTCAGAGGTGGCTTTGGGGCTTTTCCAGCAGGATTTGCACTCCCAGGATTTGCAGAATTCCAGCCCTGGCCAGGCGCTCCCTGCAGACACAAAGTTCCCAGGGAATCCCTCACAGACATTTTCCCTGCTGGTGGATTCTAAAAGAACACGACAGAGGAGCTGCTCCGATGCTGCGTGCAGGAGTCGCCGCAAATTAAAAATTAAAAAAAGTATTCAGCAGCTCCAGAAAGAGTTCAAGCCCATCTGTTCCTGTAAATTACCTTTTGTTCCTTTATCTTAATGGAACCATATGCCAGGGGCTGGGAGCTGACAGCTGAGGGCTCCTGTCTCCTGCTCGGGATCCACAATTAACACAGAGCTTTAATCAGCGCCTCACACGCTCTGCACTCCCTGCCAGGGCTGGGGCAGAGCCCTGGGGATGATCCCAAGGTGTGAGCAGGCAAATCTGCAACTCCTTCCTTGCTTTGCTGCCTCACTGTTATTTATAACAAAGCATTTCCATGAATCCACAATGATTCAAGTTCATTTGGAGTTCCTGAAGTTTCTGTGAATTCCCCCAGTGAACCTGCGCTGGATTTGTGGAGCTCCAGCACTCATGTTTTTAAAGGAACTGAGATGCAATAAATAAAAATTCCTGTTGGATAGGTGGGGAATCCCTTGTTTTGCTGTCTCACTGTTATTTATAACAATTAATTTCATAATCCACAACAATTAAAGTTCATTTGGAGTCTGTGATGTTTCTGTGACATCCCCAATGAACCTGGGCTGGATTCATGCAGTTCCAGCGGGTCACGGAAGACCACGGAGTGTTTTTAATGGAACTGAGATGCAATAAATGAAAATTCCCACTGGATAGGTGAGGAACCCCTTGCTTTTCTGACTCACTGTTATTTATAACAATTAATTTTACGAATCCACAACAATTAAAGTTCATTTGGAGTCCCTGAAGTTTCCATTACATTCTCCAATGAACCTCTGCTGGATTCTCTGTGATTTGTGGAGTTCCAGCAGCTCATGAGGACCATGGAGTTTTTTCCCAATTAACTGAGATGCAATAAATAAAAATTCCTGTTGGATAGGTGAGGAACCCCTTGTTTTGCTGGCTCACTGTCATTTATAACAAATAATTTCCATGAATCCACAACAATTAAAGTTCATTTGGAATCTGTGAAGTTTCCATCACAGTATCCAATGAACCTGTGCTGAAGTTCCAGCAGCTCATGAGGACCACGGAGTGTTTTCCCAATTAACTGAGATGTAATAAATGAAAATTCCTGTTGGATGGAAGGGAACAGCACACACTTGATCCCCCTGGAGAGGCACAGATGGGAAATCTCCCCCAGCCCTGCCTGGGCATTACAGACCCTGCACCAGCCCACACAAAATCAGGATTTGGGCTCATCCAGGCTCCCAAGGAATTCCAGCATCCCCCTCAGCTCTGCCCCCCAGAACCACACACCAGGCCTGGCTTTAAGAAATAAAACCTAAAAAAAAAATTCCAAAAGAAACCCAAGGGCTTTGGCAATCTCGCTGTTTTGCTCGTTTTGTGTTTCAAATCCCAGTCAGGAGACACAAAGACGGGCTCAGCCCAAACTGATCCCAGAATTTTCCTCCTTGAGGATGAGCTTCAATCCTGAGGGATAAAGGCTGGGAATGAGGGGTGATAAGGGCAGCAGAGCACATCTCCCTCCCTTATCTCCCTCCCTAATCTCCATCCTTAATCTCCCTCCAGGCTTTATCTCCTCACAGCCCAGCCAGGCTGGGCGATCCCAAACCCAGCCCAGCTGCTGAAATGGGCTGGAATTGGGAAATTGTCCCTCTCTGTCCCCTGGCCTGTTTCCAGGCATTTTTCACCTTCAAAATGTGACATTTCCCAGCTTTAATAGCACCAAAAATGTCCTGGTTCCAGGCATTATTCAGTCTCAAAATGTGACATTTGCCAGCCTTAACGAGCCAATGTTACAGGAGGGAAAAAAGTCAATTAATGTGCAGCCACCCTCAAACCCAAACAAAACAGACAAACCAAAAAAACCCCAAAAAACTCCAGCAAACCAAACAAAAATGTCAAACACAAAATCTGGAAAAAGGATTTAACCTAAAACCTGGGGGTTTAACCTAAACCCTGGGATGAGGATTTACCCCAAACTCTGGGATGAGAATTTACCCCCAACCCTGGCATGAAGATTTACCTCAATTGTCAGAACCTCCTCAGAGCCCAAACGCACAATTTAAAACCCAAGTAAAATTAAAATTAAATTAAATAAATAAAAAGAAAATAAAAATTGTTTTTAAAATAATTAAAATAAAAGAAAATTAAAATAAATATTAAAAATATTAAATGAAAATTAAATACAAAATTCAATAAAAATTCAATAAAAATTCAATAAATTTAAATGAAAATGGAATGAAAAGTAAATGAAAATTATATGAAAATTAAATGAAAATTAAACGAAAATTAAATGAAAATTAAAGTAAAATTAACCCTCTCCTCCTGAGGGGGACACAAATGTTCCCTCCCAGCGCCAATGTGACACCCCTGGGTCACACAGAGCCTGGCAGGGATGAGCAGAGCCCTTGCTCCACCTCTCCTGCTCATTAACAATAATAATAATTAATAATAATTAATAATTATTATTAATAATTAATAATAATACATAATAATTAATAGTAACCTGCTTCTCCAGCACCACCCAGGCAGGAAGGCATGGAAGGAAACAACAGGGGGAGCTCTGGGTGTCACCCTCGGTGTCACCTCCAGCACAGGAATTATCAGCTCTGTAATTTTTTAAAGCATTTTACTATTAAAGCCTGAAATATATTCAGAGCACCAAATGACACCTCCACTAAATGTGCTTTTCCAGCCCCTAGCCAAGTTTAAAAATAAACTTTGCATCTGTTAGCATTCTATTTCTGCATAAAAAGAGAGCAGAACAAATCCTTGTAATTTTTAAAGATAAAATACTCCGGTGAAGATAATGCCACCACTGCTGGGGAACTTCACAGCCGCCAGGAGTCCGTGCTCTAAACCTTTTTATGAGGTTTTAGTGCTTGGAAATGAAATTGTAAATGGGGAAGCACAGATTGCTTTGATTTAGGAAATTGTTGCCAATAAAGAGTTTACAAAGAAGGCGCTGCTGTCCCCGAGGTGTCGCGGGAAGAGCTCCCAAATCCTCGTGAAAATCATTGAGATTCCAGGGATGGAGCAGGAAAAATCCTGTGCAGGTGGAACAGGAGAGAGAGGCAGGGAGAGCTCAGTGCTGCTCTAGTCACAGGGAAGAATAGGGGAAAAAAGGGAGAAGGAAAAAAAAATAAAAGGGAAGGAAAGGGAAAAGAGAAGAGAGAAGAGAAAATAAGAGAAGAGGGGAAGGAATGAAAATAAAAGGGAAAGGAAAAGGGGTAGGGGAAGGTTAAAGAGGGGAAGGAAAGAGAAAAAGGAAAGGAAAAGGGGAAAGGAAAAGGGGAAAGGAAAAGGGGGAAAGGAAAAGGGGAAAGGAAAAGGGAGAAAGGAAAAGGGGGAAAGGAAAAGGGGAAAGGAAAAGGGGAAAGGAAAAGAAAGGAAAAGAAAGGAAAGGAAAGGAAAGGAAAGGAAAGGAAAGGAAAGGAAAGGAAAGGAAAGGAAAGGAAAGGAAAGGAAAGGAAAGGAAAGGAAAGGAAAGGAAAGGAAAGGAAAGGAAAGGAAAGGAAAGGAAAGGAAAGGAAAGGAAAGGAAAGGAAAGGAAAGGAAAGGAAAGGAAAGGAAAGGAAAGGAAAGGAAAGGAAAGGAAAGGAAAGGAAAGGAAAGGAAAGGAAAGGAAAGGAAAGGAAAGGAAAGGAAAGGAAAGGAAAGGAAAGGAAAGGAAAGGAAGATTCGGGAAGGGAAGGGAAAGAAAGGAAAAGAAGAAAGGAAAACAGAAAAAGGAAAAAGGAAAAAGGAAAAAGGAAAAAGGAAAAAGGAAAGAGGAAAAAGGAAAGCTTTATTCGGAGCACTGGGTTCCTGGGCTCTCCAGCCACTGGAGCAGACTGCCCCAATCCCTGTGTACACAAATCCCTCTCAATTTGCTCTCTGGCCTGGCCATTGGCAGAGGGACAAAGGCAGGAGCACACTCAGAGTGAAGAGGCACCTCAGGCACACTCTGATCTCCTCTGCACCACTCCAGGCCACAAAGCCAAGGGCTTGAACCAACTGGAAATTGCTGCTTGCTGGGAAACTCCTGACCCCGGCGAGATAAATTCCTCCAGGATGCATTCAGGAATCCAAACGAATCAAACAATGAATCAAACACCTCAGCTGATCTGCTCTGCTCTTTAAGTTGTTTTCCAGGCTGTTTCTCCTGGCTGCTGACCTGAGAATTCCCTTCCAGTGGGGACAAAGGGGAGGGAAAAGCTCTGCAGGCACAGCAGAGCGCAAACAGAGGGCAAACACCTGGGCAGGCACAGAGACAGCACTGAGAGAAATGCAAAGGGGCAAGGTATTGCCCAGAAAGGCTCCAGAAAAATATAAAAATAAAATAAAATAAAATAAAATAAAATAAAATAAAATAAAATAAAATAAAATAAAATAAAATAAAATAAAATAAAATAAAAATTAAAAACACAGCAAAATTGCCTCAGTGAGGAAACACAAAGCCAGCTTTGCCAGGAGCAAACCCTGAGCAGGAAAACAAAACTCCTGATCCCACTGGAGCTGCTCTCAAGGAGCCATCCCAGAGCCATCCAGGGGCCTCAGCAGTTTGGGGTTCGGGGACAGGGAAATGCAGTTTGGGGTTTGGGAACAGAGAAAATGCACCATGGGGTTTGGAAATAGGGTAAATGCAGTTTTGGGGTTTGGGAACAGGGAGATGCAGTTTGGGAACAAGGAAAATGCAATTTGGGGTTTGGGAATAGAGTAAGTGCAGTTCTGGGTTTGGGAACATTGAGGTTTGGGAAACAGGGAAAAGGTGGTTTGGGAACAGGAAAATGCAGTTTGGGGTTCGGTAACAGGGAGATGCAGATTTGGATTTGGGAACATTGGGGTTTGGGAACAGAGAAAATGCACCTTAGGGTTTGGAAATAGGGTAAATGCAGTTTTGGGGTTTGAGAACAGGGAAAAGTCACTTTGGGGCTTGGGAACATTGGGGTTTGGGAACAGGGAAATGCAGTTTTGGGGTTTGGGATCATTGGGGTTTGGGATCATTGGGTTTTAGGAACAGGAAGATGCAGTTTGGGATTGGGAACAGGGAAAAAGGCGGTTTAAGAACAGGGAAATGCAGTTTAGGGTTTGGGAGCAGGGAAAATGCACCTTGGGGTTTGGAAATAGGGTAAATGCAGTTTTGGGGTTTGGGAACAGGGAAAAGGCAGTTTGAGATTGGGAACATTGGGGTTTGGGAACAGAGAAAATGCACCTTAGGGTTTGGAAATAGGGTAAATGCAGTTTTGGGGTTTGGGAACAAGGGAAATTCACTTTGGGGTTTGGGAACATTGGGGTTTGGGAACAGGGAAAAGTGAGTTTGGGGTTGGGAACAGGGAAATGCAATTTGGCGTTTGGAAATGGGGAGATGCAGCTTGAGAACAGGGAAAATGCAGTTTGGGGTTTGGGAATTTTGGGGTTTAGGAAGAAGCAAATGCAATTTTGGGGTTTGGGAACATGAAAATGCAGTTTTGGGGTTTGGGGTCCCCCTGGCCCTCCAGCCCTGCTGCTCCTCAGGACACCCCAGGGAAGCTGCAGTGAAATCACCCTGGATTAGACACCAACTCCCCACCCGGGACGATTTTATCAGCAAATCCTTTCCCACCAGCTCTGGGATTCCTCCCTTCTTTGATCCTCTAATATTAAAGATGTTTTTGTGCTTTGAAGGTGTAAAATCCAGGACTTTGTTTCCAGGCAAGAACTCGGATCCAGGAGGAAATTTCAGTGCTTCAAGCAGGTTGTTATTATTTTTAATATCACCATCCATTAACAGAGCTAAATATTGATTGCTTTTTGACATGTTATTGATAAAACCACTTTTTTTTTTTTATGCCATTTTACTCCCTCAGACATCACTCAGCTTTAAATTAATTATTTCAATTATTTCAAATGGAATTATTAGTTAAATTACAAGCGGCGGCGATTTAAATTGTTATGAATAAATAACAATTTAGGAGGTCAACAAGTGTTTTAATTGGTTTTAATTTGTAGGTGGCAAACATCCTCTCGGAGTAATGAGAAGAAAATGGATCCGGATCCAGAGGTGAATTTTCAGCTTTTCACTGCCCAGACCCAACCTCATCACAAATTAAGTAATTGGTTCCTGGTGCAGATAAAAGGGGCCTGGACAAGCACTCGATTTTCCCTTTTATCTTTTTTGAAGGACAATTATTTGTTCTGCATTAGAGCTGTGTTCATCCTCCCACAGCATCATTGCTTTGAATGGGAGAGAGAGAGAGAAAAAATGACAACAAAACCAAGAGTTCAGGGCCAGAAAATAACAATGAAAAATAACAACAGAACCAAGAGTTCAGGGCCAGAAAATAACAATAAAAAATAACAACAAACCCAAGAGTTCAGGGCCAAAAAATAACTAAAACCAAAACAAAACAAGAAACCAACAAAAATAACAACAAACCCAAGAGTTCAGGGCCAGAGCAGCTGCAGGGATTGTCATTTTCAGCGCACCAAAACCAGATTTCTGTGCCTTTTATTAACACAAAAATCAGCTTTTTGTGCCTTTTATTGACACCAAACCCAACCCTGGCACAGTTCCTGGTGGTGACTCCAAACACCCCAGGAAAATATCACCATAAATCACCTTCATAAATCATAGAAAAACCAGATTTCTGTGCCTTTTACTGACACCAAAACCAGATTTCTGTCCCTTTTATTGACACAAAACCCCAGATTTCTGTGCCTTTTATTGACCCAAAAATCAGATTTTTGTGCCTTTTACTGACACTAAATCCACCCCGGCACAGTTTCTGCTGGTAACTCCAAACACCCTTTGAAAATATCGCCCTAAATCACCAAAATTGCCATTTCCTGCAGCTTTTACTGCCAGAGATTCCCCAGGAGCTGCCTGGCTTGCTCAGGACACCTTCCAGGTTAAATAAAGATCAAAAATAAAATAAAGAGCTTGCAGAAACCCAGCGTGGCCAGCAGCAGCCATAAAACATTTTAAGTGAGCTCTCATTTAAACACAACCTCACTGGAACAGCAGATTTAGCTCCGTTTCACATTTATCTGGTTCAAATTCACCCAGAGAAGTCTCTTGTGTGTTAAAAGTTTTTAAAACCAGACCCAAACCCGCTGCATTTCAGCCCAAATGTTCTTTCTGCATCTGTGAGTCAAAGCCACCTTGTCAAGTGGGGTTTTTTTGCATTGATTAATTTTAATTTAATTTTTTTTGGTGGTGATTAATTTTTCAGGAATTATCTGAAAATGCCACTTGAAAAGAGGAGGGGGAAAGCCACGAATGGGGGGGAAAGGAATTAAAAAAATGAGGAAAGGGAATGGAAAAGGGAAAAGGGAAAAGGGAATGGAAAAGGGAAAATGAAACAGGAAAAGGGAAAAGGGAATGGGAAAGGGAAACAGGAAAAGGGAATGGGAAAGGGAAAAGGGAAAAGCGAAAAGGGAAAAGGGAAAAGGGAAAAGGGAAAAGGGAAAAGGGAAAAGGGAAAAGGGAAAAGGGAATGGGAAGAGGGAAAAGGGAAAAAGGAAAGGGAAAGGGGAAAAGGGAAAAGGGAAAAGGGAATGAAAAAGGGAAAAGGGAAAAGGGAAAAGGGAAAAGGGAAAAGGGAAAAGGGAATGAAAAAGGGAAAAGGGAAAAGGGAAAAGGGAAAAGGGAAAAAAGGGAAAAGGGAAAAGGGAAAAGGGAAAAGGGAAAAGGGAAAAAAGGGAAAAGGGAAAATGGAAAAGGGAAAAGGGAAAAGGGAAAAGGGAAAAGGGAAAAGGGAAAAGGGAATGGAAAAGGGAAAATGAAACAGGAAAAGGGAAAACAGAATGGGAAAGGGAAATGGGAAAAGGGAAAAGGGAATGGGAAAGGGGGAAAGGGGGGAAAGGGGGAAAGGGAAAGGAAAATGGGAACACAGCCCAGGAACTGTGACATTTCCATGCCCAAGGGCTGGAAGGATGCTTTAATCAGAGGTGCAGAGCAAAGAAAATGCCTCAAAAATCAACCTGGAAGGAAAAATCTCCAGGAGCAGAAAAAGCAGAAAGGAGCAAATATCCCAAAACCAAAGGTCTGGGGAGGCAGAAGGGGCAGAGAGGGAGATCCAGGAAAAATATAAACCTGGAAAAGTCCCCTCAGCATTGAGAGGCACTGCTAGCACCCCAAAAATGTCAAAAATAGCAATGCGAGGGTTGCTGATCAATGAAATTAGACATTGGAAGATGAAAGAAACAATGGGGAAGAAAAAACCTTAAATTCTGTAAGAATTAAAAAATTGAAAGGGAAGATTATAAATTAGAGGGGAATTTTTGGTATCAGGTGTATTGAGAAGTCTGAACCTCTCAAGTACCTCAGAAATGGGGAAAAACCCCTAAATTCAGTAAGAATTAAAAATTTAAGGGAGGGTTGTGCATTAGAGGAAAATGTTCAGTATCCAGTGTTCTGGGAAGTCTGAACCTTTCAAATACTTCAGAAATGGGGAAAACCCCCTAAATTCCATAAGAGTTAAAAATGAAAAGAGAGGGTTATACATTAGAGGGGAATCTTTGGGATCAGGTGTTTTGGGGAGTCTGAACCTCTCAAGTACCTCAGAAATGGGGAAAGAGAGAAGGGAAATGTGGCTGGAAATTGGGATATAAAGGGGAGGCTGCATCCTCCAAAAATCTGAGAGACCCCAGGGGATGTCCCATGGCCTCTGCCTTGATTGGAATAAAGTCAAAGGACTCCTCTGTCTCCTTTTTGGACACAAACCTCTGGTGTTTGTGGGTTAATTTTCCCAACATTTGTGAAATAAAAATAAAATTCGCATTTTCCCAGCGCAGGGACAGTGACAGCGATGTCCCCGTTACCAGCCCGGGGTTTGTGCCAGCCCGGGCAGGGCTGCAGGGCAGAGGTCGAGGCCGATGGAATGCACTGACAGCACAAATCCAGCGGAAAAAACCTCAATTCACATGCAATTAAATCACCCTGAAGGGAAAAAAACATAAAAAAAAAAACAACCCAGCAGGACAAGGCTGTGTGAGCAAACTCCTCTGGGATTCTCTGCCCTCTCTGGAGCCCTTCTTGAGGGGAAAATCCACATAAAAATTCCTGATGTTTTTCCCCCAGATCCCAGCAGGTTCTGTCCTGAAATTCAGAGCACTCAGGTGCTCTCACCCAAGCAGGACAGGACAGGAAAAATCTGATTTTAGGGCAGGAAAATTCTGATTTTAGGGCATTCAGGAGAGTTCTGGGAACAGCAGATCCAGCAGGAACAGGGCCTGGAATAATCCAAATAAAAATTCCTGATGTTTTTCCCCCACATTCCCACAGATCCTGTCCCTAAATTCAGAGCACTCAGCTGCTCTCACCTGCTTGGGTGGCAAATGTGAGGAAAAGCGAGGAAAAGAGGAATATAAACTCTGGGAAATGAGGAAAATAGGGATAGAAATCTCTAGGAAGGGAGGAAAAGAGGAATATAAACCTTGGGAAGGGAGGAAAAGAAGAATAGAAACACCAGTGAAGAAAATAGGGATACAGTCTCTAGGAAGGGAGGAAAATAGGGGTACAAATCCCTGGGAAATGAGGAAAAGGGGAATACAAATCACTGGGAAGGGAGGAAAATAGGGAGACAAATCGGGAAATAGAGATACAAACACTGGGAAGGGAGGAAAAGGAGAATAAAATCTCTGGGAAGGAGGAAAAGAAGGAAGGAAAGGAAGGAAGGAAGGAAGGAAGGGAAGGGAAGGGAAGGGAAGGGAAGGGAAGGGAAGGGAAGGGAAGGGAAGGGAAGGGAAGGGAAGGGAAGGGAAGGGAAGGGAAGGGAAGGGAAGGGAAGGGAAGGGAAGGGAAGGGAAGGGAAGGGAAGGGAAGGGAAGGGAAGGGAAGGGAAGGGAAGGGAAGGGGAGGAAGGAAGGAAGTGGCGGAAGGAAGGAAGGAAGTGGCGGAAGGAAGGAAGTGGCGGAAGGAAGGAAGGAAGGAAGGAAGGAAGGAAGGAAGGAAGGAAGGAAGGAAGGAAGGAAGGAAGGAAGGAAGGAAGGAAGGAAGGAAGGAAGGAAGGAAGTGGCGGAAGGAAGGAAGTGGCGGAAGGAAGTGGCGGAAGGAAGTGGCGGAAGGAAGGAAGGAAGGAAGTGGCGGAAGGAAGGAAGGAAGGAAGGAAGTGGCGGAAGGAAGGAAGTGGCGGAAGGAAGTGGCGGAAGGAAGGAAGTGGCGGAAGGAAGGAAGGAAGGAAGGAAGGAAGGAAGGAAGGAAGGAAGGAAGGAAGGAAGGAAGGAAGGAAGGAAGGAAGGAAGGAAGGAAGGAAGGAAGGAAGGAAGGAAGGAAGGAAGGAAGGAAGGAAGGAAGGAAGGAAGGAAGGAAGGAAGGGACAAAAGGCACTTTGGGCCTTTTTGCTACAAAATAAAAACCCCCAATAATTCCAAGCAGTTTCTGTGTAATTTTACAGAGGAGAAAAAGCCTTTGCAGAATTAGCACATCTTAAGGAAATCTCCCAACAATAATCCTCCCAAATCCTGCTCCCCAGACGTCTGCAGCACTCAGGGAACCTCACAAGAGCACGAAATAAAACATTTCCCTGTAGAAATGATGCCTTAAATTCCAGATTTTCTATTTTTTACATCCTCAGAGTTCAGTAACTCTGAGTTTTGTGTTGTTTGCAAGTTCTTTTCACAGGGAGGGCAGACAAAATAATTCCTTTTTCAGCTTGGGACCAAGGACAAGCTCCAGGCCCAAAAAAAGTGTAAATAACTGAATTTAGGAGAAAAAAACAAGGATGGGATTTGATAACCTGAATCTGTAATTAGATAATTAACCCCAATATGCAAATGGAGCAGAACTTATAAAAGTGACAGACCCGGAGACCAGTTGTGCAAAAAAAAAAAAAAAAACAAAATTAATTAATTAAGGGTGATGATTTCAAAGTGTAATTAAGGGTAATTCCCTGCATGGAAATTCCTGGAAGTATTTGGCATTAAACTATATTGGGCAAGTCAGTGGATTTAATAATAAAATTTCTTAATTAAAAACATTTTTGGGTGGCTCAAAAGCCAGGAAAGGAAACCTTCATCACCTTTGTGCAGGTAAATTCCAGGTGCTCAGGCACCTCTGCCTGCTCCAAAATGGGATTTATTGGTGGGAACTGAGGGGACACAAAAAGGGATTTATTGGGGGGACGATGGGACAAAAAAAGGGATTTATTTGGGGTAATTTTGGGGGTAAATTACTTTTGTGCAGATAAATTCCAGGTGTTCACCTCTGACTCCCTGCCTGCTCCAAAAAGTGATTTATTGGGGGGAGCTGAGGGGACAAAAATGGAGTTTATTGGGGGTGTGAGGGGACAAAAAAAGGGATTTTTGGGGGGAGCTGAAGGGACAAAAAAAAGTGATTTTTGGGGGAGATGAGAGGACACAAAAAGGGATTTTTTGGTGGAAACTGAGGGGATAAAGAAAGTGATGTTTTTGTGGAACTGAGGGGATACAAAAAGGGATTTTTTGGGGGGGGGTTATGGGACTCAAAAAGGGATTTTTTTTTAGTGGAAACTGATGGGAAACCAAGGGATTTTTGGTGGTAACTGAGGGGACACAAACAGGATTTTTTTGGTGGAGCTGGGAGGACACGAAAAGGGATTTTTTGGTGGAAACTGATGGGATACAAAAAGGGATTTATTGGGGAGGTGGTGGGACAAAAAGGGATATTTGGGAGGAGCTGAGGGGACACAAAAAAGTGATTTACTGGGGGTAATTTTGGGGGTAATTTACCTTTGTGCAGGTAAATTCCAGGTGTTCACCTCTGACTCCCTGCCTGCTCCAAAAAGTGATTTATTGGGGGGAGCTGAGGGGACAAAAAATGGGGTTTATTGGGGGTGTGAGGGGACAAAAAAAGGGATTTTTGGGGGGAGCTGAAGGGACACAAAAAGGGATTTTTTTTTAGTGGAAACTGATGGGAAACAAAAAGGGATTTTTGGTGGTAACTGAGGGGACAAAAAGTGATTTTTCAGGGGAGATGAGGGGACACAAAAAGTGATTTTTTTGGTGGAAGCTGATGGGACACCAAAAGGGATTTTTTTGGTGAAGCTGGGAGGACACAAAAAGTGATTTTTGGGGGGAACTGAGGGGACACAAAAGGGGATTTTTGGGGGGAACTGAGGGGACACAAAAATGATTTTTTTGGGGGGAACTGAGGGAACACAGAAAGGGATTTATTGGTGGAAATAAGGGGACACAAAAAGAGATTTTTGGGGGGAGGTGAGGGGACACAAAAAGTGATTTTTCAGGGGAGATGAGGGGACACAAAAAGGGATATTTTGGTGGAGCTAGGAGGACACAAAAAGTGATTTTGGGGGGAACTGAGGGGACACAAAAATAAATTTTTTGGAGGAACTGAGGAACACAGAAAGGGATTTATTGGTGGAACTGAGGGAACACAGAAAGGGATTTATTGGTGGAAATAAGGGGACACAAAAAGAGATTTTTGGGGGGAGGTGAGGGGACACAAAAAGTGATTTTTGATGGAAATTGAGGGGACACAAAAAGTGATTTTTGATGGAAACTGAGGGGACACAAAAAGCGATTTATTGGTGGAAACTGAGGGGACACAAAAAGGGACTTTTGGGGGGTTGTGGGACTCAAAAAGGGAATTTTTGGTGGAATCTGATGGGACACAAAAAGGGATTTTTTGGGTGGAGCTGGGAGGACTCTCAGTGTGATTTTGGGGGAAACTGAGGGGACACAAAAAGAGATTTTTGGGGGGAGCTGAGGGGACACAAAAAGTGATTTTTGATGGAAATAGAGGGGACACCAAAAGTGTTTTTTGGTGGAAACTGAGGGGACACAAAAAGGGACTTTTGGGGGGTTGTGGGACTCAAAAAGGGAATTTTGGTGGAATCTGATGGGACACAAAAAGGGATTTTTTTGGGTGGAGCTGGGAGGACTCTCAGTGTGATTTTGGGGGAAACTGAGGGGACACAAAAAGAGATTTTTGGGGGGAGCTGAGGGGACACAAAAAGTGATTTTTGACGGAAACTGAGGGGACACAAAAAGCGATTTATTGGTGGAAACTGAGGGGACACAAAAAGCGATTTATTGGTGGAAACTGAGGGGACACAAAAAGGGACTTTTGGGGGGTTGTGGGACTCAAAAAGGGAATTTTTGGTGGAATCTGATGGGACACAAAAAGGGATTTTTTGGGTGGAGCTGGGAGGACTCTCAGTGTGATTTTGGGGGAAACTGAGGGGACACAAAAAGTGATTTTTCAGGGGAGATGAGGGGACACAAAAAGTGATTTTTCAGGGGAGATGAGGGGACACAAAAAGGGATATTTTGGTGGAGCTGGGAGGACACAAAAAGTGATTTTGGGGGGAACTGAGGGGACACAAAAATAAATTTTTTGGAGGAACTGAGGAACACAGAAAGGGATTTATTGGTGGAACTGAGGGAACACAGAATGGGATTTATTGGTGGAAATAAGGGGACACAAAAAGAGATTTTTGGGGGGAGGTGAGGGGACACAAAAAGTGTTTTTTGGTGGAAACTGAGGGGACACAAAAAGGGACTTTTGGGGGGTTGTGGGACTCAAAAAGGGAATTTTTGGTGGAATCTGATGGGACACAAACCCTCCCTGAGCCCCCCGTGGCACAAGCAGAGCATTAACAGCACAAATGAAGCGTTTCTGCGTTGGAGGCAGACGAATGTGACCATCTGCTCCTGCAGCAGCCCAAAGCCTCCGGAACAGCAGCCTCTGGTGTCAACATCCTGCTCCTTCCACCAGAAACTGGGCTAAAAATACAGAAAATGCTCAGCCAGGGGCCCCCGGGGCTCCTCTGCTCCGCGATTTTCCATCTGGGCATAAATCACATTATTTGTGAGTGGAACACGCCCTGATAAAGGGTCAGGGCTCAGATATTCCTGCCCAAAGTCACTTTTTCTCTCTGAATTCTCTCCCAAATTCTGTCACAGCACAAAAAACAGAGGAAATCCAGGACTGGACAGAACCCCTGACACAATAATTCCACTCCTGACACTCAGCTTTGTTCTGCAGACCCCAAATTCCCCCAGATTTAGAGGAAATAATCTTTATTCCAAAACCTGAGTGCTCCAAAAGCTCCAGAGCTGCAGCACAGCCTGGGAGATGGGGAATGGGAAGGGAGCTCATTTCCTGAGAGGTTGAAATAAAATTAAAAAAAAAAATGAAATTCAATAATATAAATATAAAGAATATGAATATATTATAATGGTTGAAATAAAATAAAAAATGACATTCAATAATATAAATATGAATATAAATAATATAAAAATAATATATAGGTTGAAATAAAACTTTAAAAATGAAATTCAATAATATAAATACAGAGCCCCCAAATTCCCCCAAATTTGGAGGAAATAATCTTTATTCCACAAAACCTGAGTGCCCCAAAAAGCTCCAGACCTTCAGCACACTCTGGGAAGGGAGCTCATTCCCTGGGAGGTTGAAATAAAATAAAAAATATTAAATACAATAATATAAATTTAAATAATATAAATATAATATAAAGGTAGAAATAAAATTTAAAAAAATAAATTCAGAATTATAAATACAGAGACCCCAATTTCGTGTGGTTTAGAGGAAATAATCCTTGTTCCAAAGCCTGAGTCCCCCAAAAAGCTCCAGACCTGCAGCACACACTGGGACATGGGGAATGGGAAGGGAGCTGATTCTCTGAGAGGCTGAAATAAAATTAAAGAAAAAGAAATTCAAAACTATAAATATAAATAATAAACATATAAATAGAATATAAAGGTTGAAATAATAAAAATGAAATTCAATAATATAAATACAGAGCCCCCAAATTCCCCCAGATTTTGAGGGAATAATCTTTATTCCAAAGCCTGAGTGCCCCAAAAACTCCAGACCTTCAGCATACCCTGGGAATGGAGCTCATTCCTTGGGAGGTTGAAATAAAATAAATTAAAAAATGAAACTCAATAATATAAATATTGATGGGGAAGCCCACACGAGGCACTGCAGGGGAGTGGGAGGACAGCTGGGAGCAGAGCTTGTGGTTGTTATTTTAATGAACATTTCATCCTAACGAGACCAAAATACAGAAAACACCAAAAATACAGAAATGACAGAAATTCCTGCATGGAGCAGAGCCAGGACAGCTCCAGCAGCTCCAGGTCTGGCCTGGGTTTGTGTTTATCCCGTGCCAAGCCATCAATGCTGGGCTATTGGAAACACCTGGAGAGCCGATCAATCAATCCAGGGGTGGTATTGATTATCCTGTGGTATTATTGATATTATCCTGTGGTATTATTGATATTATCCTGTGGTATTATTGATATTAGTCTGTGGTATTATTGATATTAGCCTGTATAATTATTGATGTCAGCCTGTGTTATTATTGATACAGGACCTGTGTTATTATTGATATTTTATTGGTATCAGCCTGTGTTATTATTGATATCAGCCTGTGTTATTATTGATATTTTATTGATATCTGCCTGTGTTATTATTGATATTATCCTGTGTTATTACTGATATGAGCCTGTGTTATTATTGATATCAGTCTGTGTTATTACTGATAATAATATTATTTATATTATCCTGTGTTATTACTGATATTAGCCTGTATTATTATTGATATTAGTCTGTGTTATTATTGATATTAGTGTGTGTTATTACTGATATTAGTCTGTGCTATTATTGATATTAATCTGTGTGATTATTGATATTAGCCTGTTGTATTATTGATATTAGCCTGTATTATTACTGATCTTAGTCTGTGTTATTATTGATATTAACCTGTGTGATTATTGATATCAGCCTGTGTTATTACTGATATTAGTCTGTGTTATTATTGATATTAGTCTGTGTTATTACTGATGTCAGCCTGTTATTATTGATATTAACCTGTGTTATTATTGATATTAACCTGTTATTATTGATATTAGTCAGTGTTATTATTGATACAGGGCCTGTGCCCTCAGCTGGGGCTGGCACAGCAGAAATGTCCCACCAGGAGCTGAACGTCCCCAAACTGCCCCAAAACTGCCCAAAACTGCCCCAAACCATCAGAAATGGGCACAGCCAAGGAACAGCCACCCCCAGAGTGGCCCTGCCCCAAATCCCAGCCCCTTGAGGATCAACAATTGGGGGTTCATCCAATTTCCATCATTAAATTCAGGACAAAAGCACCAATCTGGGCACCCCAGCCCTGCCCTCCCCGCCAGACCCATCCCCACACCACCACAAGTTGCTGGTTTTACCCAAACCCAGCCTTGTTCCTCTGGAGAATTTTTAAAAATTTTTATTTCTTTGTCCTGCTGGACAGCTCCACTGTAAGCAGAGAGATCAGAGCTTCTCACGGCCAAAAAAAAGCAAATTAAAACTCCCCAGAGCCACAGGAACGCTCCCTGCCCACAGAGCCGCCCCATCTTCACTTTATCATCACGAAAATCCCCAAACAATGCTCGTTTAGCACCAAACCGAGCAGGAAAACCCCCAGACAAATCTCGTTTAGCCCCAAACCCACCCGGATCTCTGTGATCTGAGGCACAGCTCGGAGGTGCAGCAGGGAATTCAGAAAATTCAGACATCTCCATTCAAAAATGAGTTTGGAGGCATCAGTGAGATAATAAATATTAGTGACTCTTTCCTCCAGTTTCCAGCCTGTCAGGGCAATTTTTTTGCTGTAAAAACACAAGCCCAGAGGTATCCATGGATATTCATTCCAACAGATTTCAAACACCATGCCAGGGGTTTCTACAACCGCTCCATTTGTCTTTAATCCCCGCTCAGAACAAGAGATCTGAGCACAATCTGTCTCTGAGGCAGCTTGGAGACAACTTCATAAACCAAACCCTCCCAGCTCCGGGCTTGGAGTTGAGCTTTCGCTGCTCCAGCCACCAAAGTGCCCAAAAATCAATGTTCTGCCCCAAAACCATGCCCAAACCCCTGCCCCAGCCCAGAACTCCAAATGTCCAACTTGAGTTTTTAATTTTTGTTGCTTGGCAGCACCAGGAGCATCCTCCAGCCCCGTGGTGGGAAATTCCACCTCCTGAGCTGGAGCTGCCAGAGGGTGGGAGGCACAGAGGGCACCTCCAGCACTGATTTAGGCACACAATCGATTATACTTTGGTTGATCAAATTACAATAAAACTCAGGAATTATTGTTTTCCATTCTACTCTGGTTATTTATTTCGCTGCCCTTTAAGTTGGTGGGGTTCTGGGGGTTGGTTGGGGTTCTTTTCCTCCCCCAAAACACCCCCAACAGCCCTCTAAACGACTGGTGGGGTTTTGTGGGTTGGTTGAGGTTCTTTTCCTCACCCAAAACATCCCCCAAAAAGCAAATTTTGGCTGTTAAAATCCTCCTGGCTTTGCCTTTACAGGAGACAATTTAGGGACAGGTCCGGGCAGGTGAGGTGGCCAGGGAACATGACAAAATCCAGGAATTATTATTTTCCATTCTACTCTGGTTATTTATTTCACTGCCCTCTAAACTGGTGGGGTTTGGGGTTTTCTCGTCCCCCAAAAAAGCACATTTTGGCTGTTACACAAAATCCTCCCAGTTATACCTCTACTGGAGCAAATTCAGGGAGAGGTCCAGGCAGGTTGAGAGAGCCAGGGAGTATAACAAAACCCAGGAATTATTATTTACCATTCTACTCCTGTCATTTATTTCACCGCCCTCTACACTGGTGGGGTTCTGGGAGTTGGCTGGGGGTTCTTTTCCTCTCCCAAAAGCAAATTTTGGCTGTTAAAATCCTCCTGGCTTTGCCTTTGCTGGAGACAATTTAGGGAGAGGTCTGGGCAGGTGAGGGGGCCAGGGAGGCACAAGCCTGTGGCTACACCTGAGGATGGTCTCCCCTACAGGGGCTGTTGTTTCCTCCCCCTAAACACCCCCAAAAAAAAGCACATTTTGTCTATTACACAAAATCCTCCCAGTTTTGCCTCTGCTGGAGCCAATTCAGGGAGAGGTCCGGGCAGGTAAAGTGGCCAAGGAGGCTCCAGGGTGGCACAAGGCTGTGGCTACACCTGAGGATGGTCTCACCTACAGAGAGCAGAACCCATAAATTCCAAAAAATTGAAGGAAAAAGGAAATCCAGAAGAACTGGAAGGAAAAAGGAAATCCAAAGGAAAGGGAAGGAAAAAGGAAATCCAAAAGGAAATGGAAGGAAAAAGGAAATCCAAAGGGAAATGGAAGGAAAAAGGAAATCCAAAGGAACTGGAAGGAAAAAGGAAATCCGAAGGGAAATGGGAGGAAAAAGGAAATCCGAAGGGAAATGGAAGCGCAGACCCCACCGATGTGCAGAGGGAGAGCTCGGCTGCGAGGAGCTGCCAAGTCGGATCGCTGCGCTGTGCAGGCAGCAGCGCTGGTGCTGAACATCACAGAGATGCTCACGGCAGCAGGATCCTTCCTCCGAAGGCAGGACACAGCCCCGCCCGCACATCCCCGCACCTCCAGCGCCCGGAGCAGCCCCGGCAGCCCCGCCGAGGGAGCGGGAGCCCGGGCGGTGAGGGCTGCGGGCATCCTCTGCTGGGTGCCATGAGGAGGTGACTGCCCTCCGGTGATTTACCAGCGAAAAGTTAAATAAAATCACCCAAAAAAAGGACTCGGAGCATCTCCGGTACACGGGAAACAGATTGGAAACAGATCCACCCGCCTGTGCGCATCGGCCAGAGGCATCCAGGGGAGAGACCGAGCCCCCCGAGCCCGTCCCAGGACAGCCCGAGCGGGTCCCTGAGCCCGTCCCGGGACAGCCCGAGAGGTGTCCGGGCCCGGAGGCGGCCCCGGCCCCGCGGGATGCCCGCGGCTGCTGCCCCGCACAGCGCGGAGCGCTCCGAGAGCGGAGCCGCAGCCTGCGGGGATGGGATGCGCCCCAAGAGCCGAACGGCCGCGACCACCCTGAAACCACGACCGGGACCACCCTGAGACCATCCCGGAATCACGGCCGGGACCACCCCGAGACCATGGCCGGGATCATCCCAGGACCACAACGGGACCACGGCAGGGATCACCCCAAGACCATCCCGGAATCACGACGGGGATCACACCGAGATCACGACCAAGATCACCCAGAGACCATCCAGGAATCACAGCCGGGACTACGGCCACGATCACCCCGAGACCACCCCGGCACCGCGGCCGGGACCCCCGGCGCCGTCGCCCCCGGTGCCCAGGGCGGTGCGGGTGTTTCTCCGGGAGATGGGATGTGGATGTTCCTCGCACAGGGAGGATGCGGCTGTTCCTCCCGGCGCTGGGATGCCGGTGTTTCTCCCAGCGCTGGGATAGCGGATGTTTTTGCCAGCGCTGGGATGCGGGATTTCTCTCAGCGCTGGGATAGCGGATGTTTTTCCCAGCGCTGGGATGCGGGATTTCTCCCGGCACTGGGATACGGGATTTCTCCCAGAGCTCGGATAATGGATGTTTTTCCCGGCGCTGGGACAGCGGATGTTTTTCCCGGCGGGTCCCCACCATCCTCCGCATCGCGCATCTCCCGCTCCCCCATCCCCGCCCCGCAGCAACCGGTGGGACCCCCGCGCCCTAGAGCCGCCCCGGGGAGGGCAGGACGAGCCCCGCTTACCTCGCAGCGCGGCCGTCCGGCTGCACAGCCCCAGCAGCAGCAGCAGCAGCAGCCACCGGTGCAGGCGCGGGGCTCCGCCGCCCATGCTGAGCCCGCAGCACCGGGGATGGAGCCGGGAACAGAGCCGGGGATGCGGAGCCCGGGGATGGCGAACTGAGATGCGGAGCACCGGGATATGAAGCCACGGGATGCGGAACCGGGGATGGAGCCGCGGGATGCAGAGCACCGGGACGCAGAGCCAAGGATGGAGAACCGGGATACGGATCCCTGGGATGCGGAACCAGAGATAGAGCTGCGGGATGAGGAGCACCGGGATATGAAGCAGCGGGATGCAGAGTCGGGGATGGAGTTGTGGGATCTGGAGCCCGGGGATGGAGCCTGGGATGCGGAGCCGGGATGGAGCCCCGGGATGCGGAGCCCCAGGATATGAAGCCGTGGGATGCGGAGCTGGGGATGGAGCTGCAGGATGCGGATCCCCGGGATGCGGAGCCGGGGATGCGGAGCCGAGTTCCAGCCGGAGGATCAGCCGTGGTTTCGGGCGGTTTCGGGGGGTTTTTCCCGCTGCTCTCCCCGGCTCGCTCTCGCTGTTCGGCTCCCGGCGTTGCGGGCTCCGCTCCCCGCTCCGGCCGCCGCCGACTCCGGGGCCGCGGCGCGCGCCCGCATCGCTAATGAGCCGCCCCTCCCCCCGCAGCCAATTAGGGGCGCGAGGGGCGGGGCCTGCCGGCGGCGCGGGCGCAGGTGCGGGATGGTGGGGGGGGAATGGGGGGGGATGGGGACACGCGACATCCTCCCCCCCAACACCTCCCCCGGCCCTTCCCCCCCAAAGTGCGGCGGAGGAGGGGCAGCCAGGTGAGCTGGGACACGCCCAGGTGTGCGGGGACACGCCCAGGTGTGCGGGGACACGTCCAGGTGTGCGGGATGGGGACACCACCAAGTGTGCGGTGAGCACACGCCCAGGTGAGCTGGGACACGCCCAGGTGAGAGGGGACAGGCCCAGGTGAGAGGGGACAGGCCCAGGTGTGCAGGATGGGGGACACATCCAGATGTGCAAGGTTGGGGGCACGTCCACGTGTGCGGGATGGGGACATGCCCAGGTGAGCTGGGTAGGGACACGCCCAGGTGCGAGGGGACACGCCCAGATGTGCTGGGACATACCCAGATGTGCGGGATGGGGACACGTCCAGATGAGCTGGGACACGCCCAGGTGTGCGGTCGGGACACGCCCAGGGTCCGCCCCACATTGTCCCTTCACCTGGGGGTGCGGGACCCCCCAGCCCCACCCTGGGAGAGCCGCTGGAAGCAGCCTCGAGGTCCCCCCGCAGCCCCGAGGCCACGCTGTGACACCCAATCTGTGACACCAATCTGTGCCACCAAGCTCTGACACCAAGCTGTGCCACCAAGCTGTGCCACCCAAGCTGTGCCACCAATCTTGTGACACCAAGCTGTGACACCAAGCTGTGACACCAAGCATGTCCCCGCACCCTCCCTGCCCTTCTCCACCCTTTAACCTCCCACATTTGCACCCAAACCCCTCAAATCCCATCCCCGTGCCCAGCAACAGGATGAAAAACCCCCCGAGCCCACCTGTCCGTTCTGGGCTGTTGTTATCAATATTGCAGCGGGCTGTGATCTAAAATTCCGTTTCTTGCCCGCAGCAGCAGCAGCAGCATTTCCCTTCCCCAGCTAATTGCACATCAATATTTTTATCACACACCTGATCAGGACACACCTCGAGGGTCCAAGGCCAGGAACTCCTGGCTGTGCCCCGGTGGAGCCACCACGGCTGCTGTGCTCTGGATAAATCCAGGCACGATTGATCTGCTCTGGATAAATCCAGGCACGGTCGATCTGCTCTGGATAAATCCAGCCAGGGAGAGGTTGGGAAGCAGGGGCAGCACCTGGAGGAGAGGACACGGCTGGATTGGGAATTGTGGTTGTGAAGAACAGCAGCTCTGCCAGGCTCTGCCCTTGGATCCAGCCAGGACACAGGATTTGGGCAATTTGTGGTGTTTTCTTTCCAGAAGGGGAGAGGAAAGGGGCAAAGCCACGGGGAATCTGGTGTGTCAGAGCCACAAAGCCTGCAGAAACGGGGCAGGAGAAGGCACAAAATGGGATTTGGTGCTCAGGAGTGGAGATTCCCTCAGCACAGGGCAGGAACAGCCAGCTCTGTTTGCATTGGGTGCCTGCAGGGAATTCTGGCTGGGGAAGGGAGCACGGCTGAATTCCTGGCCAGGATGTTGCAGTTTGGAATCCATTCCCCTTTCAGTTTGGAAATCAACTCCATTTCCATCACCCTTTTGGAAAATAACTCCGTTTCCATCAGGGTCCAGCCCAGAGCAGAGCTCAGGGCTCATGCCTCTTTTGGAAATAAACTCCATTTCCATTCCACTTTTGGAAATTCCATTTCCATTCTCTCTTTTGGAAATCAACCTCATTTCCATCACCCTTTTGGAAATAAACTTCGTTTCCATTGGGGTCCAGAGCAGAGCTCAGGGCTCATCCCCCTTTTGGAAACCAACTCAATTTCCATCCCTCTTTTGGAAATCAACTCAATTTCCATCCCTCTTTTGGAAATCAACTCCATTTCTGTCCCCTTTTGGGAATCAACTCCATTTCCATCAGGTATTGAGTAGGGCTTAGGGCTCATCCCCTTTATTTTGGAAATAAACTCCACTTCCACCCCCTTTTGGAAATCAATTTGTTTCCACTGGGGTCCAGAGCTCAGGGTTCACCCCTCTTTTGGAAAGCAACTCCATTTCCATCCCTTTCTGGAAATAAATTCCATTTCCATTTCCCTTTTGGAAATAAACTTCATTTCCATGGGGGCCCAGGGCAGAGCTCAGGGCTCACCCCCCTTTTGGAAATCAACTCCATTTCCTTCCCCCTTTTTGGAAATAAACTCAATTTCCACTTCCCTTTTGGAAATCAACTGAATTTCCACTTCCCTTTTGGGAATAACCTCAATTTCCTTCCTCCTTTTAGAAACCAACTCCGTTTCCATGGGGGCCCAGGGCAGAGCTCAGGGCTCATCCCCCTTTTGGAAATCAACTCCATTTCCATCCTCCTTTTAGAAACCAACTCCATTTTCCACCCCATTTTGGAAAAAAAACCCTCAATTTCCATTCCCTTTTGTGAATAAACTCCATTTCCATGGGGGCTCACAAACGCTCAGGGCTCATCCCCACCCGTGCCCTCATCTGCCCTGATCTCACCCCATCCCAGCCTCCCCAGCCCCAAACCCCCCTCATTTCTCCACTTTTGGGGGGCTCAGCCAGCACAAAATGTTCTGCAGTCCCTGCTGGAAGAGGCTGTGAGGATGCAGCAGGGTTGGTGCCTCATCCTGAAGAGCAGGGCCCAGCACCTGCCTTGGTGCTGCCTGCAGGAGGAAACAAATAATTAAAAGCAAAAGGAATTTGTAAACAGAATTTTAAGAGAGAGGAAAAGGGGAAAAAATCAATATCTGAGCACATCACATCTGAAGATTCCTTATTCCCTCGCCAACGTGCGTTCGCCAGGCTCCAGCTCACAAAGGCATGGAGCAAATAGATGAAAAATGCATTTTCTTCAACAGCCTTTTAGGTCATTTCTCTGTGTTTGATGCTGCCAAGGAAAATAAAAAAAAAAAAAAAAAAACCAATAATAATAATAAAAAAACCCACAAAAAACCAAAACAAACCAGAACCCCACGGAGGGGCAGAGCTGGACAGATCCACAGCAAAGTTTTCACGTGGCAGAGCATCCTCCTGAGCCTGCCCACGTCAGTGCAGCCACTTCTGCCTCGAGCCCCACTAATTATGGATTTTTGCCTACGCCACGGAGTCTGTGTTTGGTGCTTCAGATAAAAATACCGAGTGCTCAGCTCCGAACGCAGCTCTGATGGGGAAGGAGAGAGCAAAAGTAGAAATAAGGGCAGCAGCTGCGGCTTCAATCAGCGCACTTGGAAATGGAAATAAGCAGAATATTCCACAAAAATAAAATCTCGGGGTGAGGCAGCTCCTCCTGAGCTGAAGTTATCCGTCCTTCAGGCGCTGCTGCAGAATAAACAAGGGTGCAGAGTAAATGCAAAGTGAAGCTCTGGGCACTTCAGGGATTCCAGGAATGCAGGCCTGGGCCACGTTCCACATCTGGAGCCTGAATTTCCTGGAAGTTGGAGGCAGCTGCATCAAAACCCCACCAAAAAAAATACAAATAAAAAGCAAAAAGGAGAAAGTTGCTGTGGTTTGGCCTTTCCTGAACATCTTGAGGATGCTCCTGGGAGGGTCAGAGCGGATCCAGAATCCAAAATTTCCTCCCCACAGGAACTCCTGGGATCCTTTTCCCCATCTCAGGTTTGGTTTTGTGTCTCCCAGCTGGGCACTGAGGAGATTCCTGCAATCCTCATTGACTCCCTGAACTTCCAGCTGCAGAGGAAATTTTCGTGGAGATCGTTTTCAATAGCCCAGAGAGCTGCAGGCTGAAATAAAGAATAGAATAGAATAGAATAGAATAGCATAATTAAAATAAAATAAAAATTAAATTCAAATAAATAAAGTAAAATAAAATTTAAATAAAATAAAAAATAAAATAAAACAGAAAAAAATAAAATAAATATAAAATAAGGTAAAATAAAATAAAATAGAAAATAAAAAATAAAATAAAAGAAAATAAAAATAAAATTTAAAAAATAAAATTAAAAAAATAAAATAAAGTATAAAATAAAAGAAATAAAAATTAAAAATAAAATAAATATAAAACAAAAATTAAAACAAATAAAATTAAAATAAAATTTTAAAAATTAGAATAAAATAAAATAAAATAAAATAAAATAAAATAAAATAAAATAAAATAAAATAAAATAAAATAAAAAATCCAGGAGGCTCAGCAGGACATTCCAGCTGAGTTTGCCGAGGATCTCTGCACCAGGTGAGCTCCGTGTGTGGCTGTTTGATGGAGCCCTCGGAGCTCCCACCTGTGCCATAAATCAGGATTTCCATCAC
Organism: Zonotrichia albicollis; assembly: GCF_047830755.1. NCBI lineage: Eukaryota > Metazoa > Chordata > Aves > Passeriformes > Passerellidae > Zonotrichia > Zonotrichia albicollis. The sequence goes on along the minus strand of NC_133844.1, from coordinate 6,267,778 downwards.
CTGCCAGGGAGGGGCTGGGGGCGCAGATGAAAGGCAGCTGCCTCCTCCTGCTGCTCTGGCAAATGAAAACATCCCCGGATAAAAGAGAATAAACGCACCTGAGCCATTGATGCTGTCACGGGGAGCAGCGGCTGCAATGTTCACACCTGAGCACAGGTGAATAATTCAGAGAGAGCAGAACCCACCCGGCAAGGACAAATCACGGGAATTCCGGGAGTGCTGAAGGCTCCGACCCAGCCCGGCCATCAGGAGCCAGGATCGTGTGGAGATAAAAGTGTTCAGGACACTGGGAATGCCCCAAACTGCTGAAATTCAGCTTTTTCCTCCTCTACCCTGGTGTTTGAGACACTCTCCTGCTGCCCCTGCTGTCCCACACCCACAGAGGTGGAGGAGTTTGGGATCCCCTGGTGTTTACAGAACACATTTCCTCATCCCTAGGAATATTTCCTGGCAGGCTGGGAATAAAACCAGATCTGAACATTCCCTCATCCCTGCCCCGCCGTGCCAGGACGGAAATAAAAACGGGTATTGGAGATTTAGTCCTGAGCACGTTCCTCATCCCTGCCCCATCCACGATCCCGCTCTGCCCGGCTGCAATAAAACCCCAGGTATTTGGATATCTCCTCTCCCTCTCCCTCTCCCTCTCCCTCTCCCTCTCCTCTCCTCTCCTCTCCTCTCCTCTCCTCTCCTCTCCTCTCCTCTCCTCTCCTCTCCTCTCCTCTCCTCCTTTTGTTTCCATATCAATAAAAAATAATATATATATAAATATAGAAGCTCTTTTATTTCAAAGGACAAACTCCATCCTCCTCAGAGATGAGGGGAAAAACTCTTTAAAAACCCTCATGATGTTTCTCTAAACAATTCCCAGCCACTTGCTTTCAAGTGAAGTCCCCATTTGATCTGTCACAAGCCAGCAGCTCTGATGAGCTGAGAATTGATATTATTTTTTTTTAATTCATTAATCCGAGATGAAACACGAGGCAATTATTTGCATTTCCCTGTGTTTGCTCGTTGCAAAGAGCGACGGGGCAAAGTGGATCTGATAAAAAGCAAAATGCTGGAGTGGCTGGCTGAGCTCGGGATGGGGAATGTGCATTTACCTGGCAGGGGGGGAATGTCTCAGCTGAATTTCACTCGCTGCTTTTAGGAATCACAAGGCCCAGGCATTTAGAAAATGTCATAATCTTCACACCTGATTTGCTCTTGGATTTGTAATTTGGGGAAATCAGCCACGCTTGGAATTTCACCTGCGGCATTTCCTTCTGTAAGTGAAGCAGATGCCCCATCCTCCAACGGGGCGAGGAAAAATTCTGACCTCAGCATTAATTATTATTTAATTATTATGCAATTCCAGGCCCTCTGTGGACCTGTCTGTGTAAATCCATGTTTGGTCCCACCTCCAGTGGCATTGTCCACATCCTGGGGGTGTGGATATTCAGGGAGATAAGGATTGTCCTGTACTGATCCCACAGCTCCTCCTCCCTCTGGAAAATCCTGGGCAAAGAGATGCCACAGACATATTTTATGAAAAATCCTTTCCTTAGGATCTTTTCTCCTGAGAAGCTGGGAAACTTCATCTCCTCCATGTTTTGCCGCTTTGGAATGTGATCTGGAGAATTTTTTACCCAGCATGTGAATTGTTTTTACTTGATGACCAATGGCAGCCACCTGTGTCGAGCCTGTGAGCAGCCACAAGATTTTATTATGATTCCTTTTATTTTTATTATCATTGTGGCAATAATATATTGTCAACAGGAAATAGTTGGCTTCTGATTGTGATGGTGTGAATTTTACCGTCTGTATTGTCTCACCATTTTCACGAGACTTTTATTCTCTTTATCATCATTCTTTCTTCTGGTGAAAATCCTTTCTTCTATTCTTCAGTATAGTTTTAATATATAATTGTATTTTAATATATATAATAAAATAATCAATCAGCCCTCTGAAACATGGAATCAAGATTCTCATCTCTTTGTTTTTACTTGATGACCAATGGCAGCCACATGTGTCGAGCCTGTGAGCAGCCACAAGATTTTATTATGATTCCTTTTATTTTTATTATCATTGTGGCAATAATATATTGTCAATAGGAAATAATTGGCTTCTGATTGTGGTGGTGTGAATTTTACCGTCTGTATTGTCTCACCATTTTCACAAGACTTTTATTCTCTTTATTATCATTCTTTCTTCTGGTGAAAATCCTTTCTTCTATTCTTTAGTATAGTTTTAATATATAATTTTATTTTAATATACATAATAAAATAATCAATCAGCCCTCTGAAACACGGAATCAAGATTCTCATCTCTTCCCTCGTCCTGGGACCACCACAAAGAGATTTTTCAGAAAATATCACCGTGACAATAATGTATTGTAAATAGGAAATATTTCGCTTCTGATTGTGATGGTGTGGATTTTACCATCTGTATTGTCTCACCCTCCTCACGAGACTGAAAATGAATGAAAGTTTGAAAATAACTCTGAGTTGTCCCATTTCTGGGTCGGGAAAAAGGGAATTGTCCGACAGCTCCTGAGCACTTCTGGCTGCGTGCAGCAGAGGGAAGCAGCCGGCCCCGAACGTGCTCGGCCACCCAAATTCAACATTTCCTTCCCCAATGTGGTGAGCTCAGGGTTTGCTGCAAGAGGGTGGAAAGAGAAAATGGGATTTTTCTGGCTTTTGGGAAACTCCCCGAGCTTAGGAAAAGGAGCCAGAAAAGCAGAGAGCAGGGTTTGGCTTTGCTTGTCCACACCTGGTTTCAGGTGTTGGTGTTTTACCAGAAAAACTTACCACAAACACAAAAACTGTTTTAGCAGAAAAACTTACTTCTACGACACAAACTGTGTTGGTGTTTTACCAGAAAATCTTATTGCAAATACAAAACTGTGTTGGTGATTTATCAGAAAAACTTAATGCATATAATGGCCAAACATTCCTCAAAATTCCCAGGTGAATCATCCAAGGCCATCACTGATCTATTTTAACTGCTTGTGACAATAAATTTCTAAATTTATACAATATATAATATATATTGTATAAATATATTCAATATATTATATTATATGTTGTATAAATATATACCCATATATATAGTATTATATTATATTATATTATATTATATTATATTATATTATATTATATTATATTATATTATATTATATTATATTATATTATATTACATTACATTACATTACATTACATTACATTATATTTACATAATGTATTATACATTATATATTATATAATATATCTAATATAGTAGTATATATAAAAATATATTGTATGTTATATATACAATATATTATATATTGTATAAATATATACAATATATTACATTGTATATTGTATAAATATATACAATATATTATATACATGTTGTATATGTTTATACAATTTATATTGTACATAGTAAAATTTTGTATATTGTAGAAATATTATATATACAATATATAACATACAATATATAATATACAATATATTATATATAAAATAATATATTGTATATACAATATATTATATATAAAATAATATATTGTATATTATGTATGCAATATATTATGTATTTACACAATGTACAATAACTATCTATTTTAACTGCTCAGGACAATACATTTCTGAAAGATGGAACACAACAAACCCCAGAGCAGGGACTGAAGTCCACACATTTGGGAATTTCAGGGTTTTCCAGCGAATTTTCCCTTCAGTTTTGAGCCCCTTCTTGCCTCAATTCCCCTCTTGCCCCGTGCCCAGGAAGCTGAAGGAGACAATTCCTTAATCCTGCTCTAAAGAAGATTTGTGGCAAGGGAGGCAGAAGGAGACAGCCCAGGTAGGAATAATTATGAAGCTGTTAAAAGCCCAGATCATATGATAAAACCTCGAGAGTAAATTGCTTTGAAATACAGATTTCTTCCTTTCCTCAACACTTAAAGGTAAAATAATATTAAATAACTGCTGTCTCGGGTTAGATCTAAAGGTTAAAGGCTGGCAATTACTGATTATTTAAAGGGTGGCTGTAATGAACTAAGACAAAGAGATTCACATTTCTAAACCAGCACTATATTTTAAGGTGAGAATGTGACTGCCAGGAAATTGCTCTTGGGTCTGGAGCCAAGCTGAGATTTGCAATAAAATTCTCCCAGTCCCAGGAAATGTGCAGGGCTCCAGTTCAGGACACTGCTGCTTTCAGATCAAAATACAGATTTTTTTTTTTTTTTAGTAGGAAGTTTGTATTTCCCATGCTGGTAAACACCTAGCATGGGAAATACAAATTTATTTTAATAAATAAATAAGTGTATTTTAATAAATCCAGGAGTTTTGCAGGGTGACACACAAACCCAATTCTTCCAGCGTGGTGTCAGGGAAATCTGCACTGCCAAAGACACAACCTTGATAGGAAAAACAGAAATTAAAGCCAATCCCATCACTGTGTGTTAATTATATCACCAAGGCACAGCATCACATCAGGCTTTTAGAACGTGATCCCCAGCAAGGAAATAAACACCAAAAATTATCAGCCAAGCAGAGATTTCCTCTCATTTCAAAGCAAATAAATTAAAATGAATAAAATGAGTCAATGAATAAAATAAATGAATGAATAAAATGAATGAATGAATAAATGAATGAATGAATAAATAAAGGAATGAATGGATAAAACAAATGTGCTCTGACTCCATGATTCAGAAGGCTGAAAATTGTTTTTTTAAGCTATACTACATTACACTAATACTGTACTAAATTACATACTAAAGAGATACTATATTTAAGAATATATTTTCTTAAGAATATATTTTCTTAAGAATATATATATTTTCTAAAGAAAAAATGTTATAATGTATATTTATATATAATATATATAATATGTAATATATAACATATTATATAATATATGTAATTATATCTATTATATACAATGTATTACATTATATATAATATATTACATATAATATATTATATATATTGTGTTATATATTATATATTATTTTATGTATTTTTTCTTATATATATTTTCTTAAGAACACTTAAGAAAATAGAAGAATAATATATATTTTGTATAATATATATAATTTATATAATAACAAATATATAATTTATATAATAGATATAAATAGAATAATAACATATATATTTTCTTAAGAATGCTTAAGAAAAACCCGTGACTGTCTGAGACAGTCAGACACACCTTTGAGTCTGGCCAATCACTCCAAACAACTTTCCCCCATTTCCAATTAACAAATCACTTCAGTAAACAATCTCCAGCCCTGGGGATGCTCCTACAGCCCAAATTTCTGCAGTTTGTGAGAACAGATCCAGCCCTGAACCCACCCAGCCCAGATTTTGTGCTCCAAAATCTGTGTTCTACATCCCAAAGCCTGACATGCCCGTCCCTAAGGACCAAAATTAGAGGTGCAAACCGTCCCAGCTCAGTTCCAGCCTCCCTTATCATTTCAGCTCAGGGTTTTGGGTGTGTTGGGCTCCAGGGGCTCCACACACCTTCCCTTCCCCTACAAGTTCCAAGTGAAGTTCCTTCCATCCATCCAGCAACAGCTGATTAAAGCAAAATTCTTCTCTGCCTTCTCCCTGTAGCAGATAAAAGCCATTTATTACCCTGTCCCTCTCCAGGCCAGGGAAGCTCACCTGGCTGTCCCATATTGTCATTTTAATTAAAGCCGCATCCTGGGAATGGCCGTGCTGCTGAGGCCCTGATAAGGATCCCGTTATCAGTGGATTTGTGATGCTATCTGGGCCAGCCCATGATTACCTGCCAGAACAAAGGGGATGTTATTAACCAAACCCTGTGGGGGCAGAGGATGGAAACCACACTGGATCCTTCCTCTCCTGGGGTCACACAAGGAAAAGGAGGAGCTGCTGCTGCTTCACCAAGGAAAATTTCACCCCTCTGCTGCAATCTATTAGAGGAGAAATACTAACTTTAATATCAATTAATTCCTGGGGGGTGATGGCTTCTGAGGGCCTGCCTGGGTGGTGCATTAAAAATGTGGAGTGACAGGGTTTGCTTCCCAGCCCCAGCTCTGCTTTCCCAAACCCAGCTCTGCTTCCCCTTCCCAAACAAATCCAGCTCTGCCTCTCTTTCCTTTCCCAAACCGAGCTGTGCTTCCCAAACCCAGCTCTGCCTCTTTTTCCTAACCCCAGCTCTCCTTTCCTTTCCTTTCCTTTCCTTTCCTTTCCTTTCCTTTCCTTTCCTTTCCTTTCCTTTCCTTTCCTTTCCTTTCCTTTCCTTTCCTTTCCTTTCCTTTCCTTTCCTTTCCTTTCCTTTCCTTTCCTTTCCTTTCCTTTCCTTCCCTTCCCTTCCCTTCCCTTCCCTTCCCTTCCCTTCCCTTCCCTTCCCTTCCCTTCCCTTCCCTTCCCTTCCCTTCCCTTCCCTTCCCTTCCCTTCCCTTCCCTTCCCTTCCCTTCCCTTCCCTTCCCTTCCCTTCCCTTCCCTTCCCTTCCCTTCCCTTCCCTTCCCTTCCCTTCCCTTCCCTTCCCTTCCCTTCCCTTCCCTTCCCTTCCCTTCCCTTCCCTTCCCTTCCCTTCCCTTCCCTTCCCTTCCTTCCATCCTCAGCTCCTGGGACCTCACAACCACCAGCAGAATAAAAAACCCTCCCACCCCTTCTCACCCCAGGATGAAGAAACAACCCAAAATTTCTGGGAATTCAGCCCTTCCAAAATGAACTTATAACGTTCCAGACCAGTGATGGTGGTTAAATTCATAATAAAAAGTGGAATTGTACAAGGAGGAATTAATTTTCAATCTGCAGCTGTAAGAAAGAAGAGTTTCTGGGCAAATGTCAGAGTCATCCGCAGCTTCTCTAAAACGCATTGTTTTATCTCAAAACCAAAAAAAAATCATGAAAGAGAAGTCACCAAGGGGAGTTGGCAGCTGATAAAAACATTACTCCCAATAAACTCAAGCACTGTAGCAGGTATAAGATGGAAATTCATCAGAACTTAATGAATTGGTCCTTAAAAAACCCCCTTATCTTGCTCATGCATATGTATTTCGGTGGGCTAACAATGCCAGCTCCGTTCTGAAGGGCTGCCAGCTCTGTTTGATGTGGTTCCCTCTCATCCCGGTGGCTGCAGGAGCCCCCGAGGCCTCCCAGGAGTGACTTCCCAGGATTTGTGTGGAACCAGCTCCATCTATTGATGGAGAGCAGGGACGTGGATGGAGGGGATCCCGGGGGGCGTTGTGCCCCAGAACAGGATCCTGAGGAATTGGGGTGCTGGGGGTTTGTTTTGGGGGAATTGGAGTGCTGTCGTTTTTGTGTTAAACTGAAGAATTGGGGTGCTGTGGGTTCGTTTTACTCTCAGGAATTGGGGTGTTGTGGGTTTGCTTTGAATTGAAGGAACTGGGGTGCTGTGCATTTGTTTTAAACTGAAACATTGGCGTGCTGTGCATTTGTTTTAAACTGAAACATTGGGGTGCTGTGGGTTTATTTACACTCAGCAACTGGGATGCTCTGGGTTTGTTTTGAAGGAATTGGGGTGATTTAGTTCGTTTTAAACTGAGGAATTGGGGTTCTGTGGGTTTGTTTTACACACAGGAATTGAGGTGTTTTGGGTTTGTTTTGGAGGAATTGGGGTGCTGTGGGTTTGTTTCAAATTGAAGGAATTGAGGTGTTGTGGATCTGTTTTAAATGGAACAATTGAGGTGCTGTGGGTTTGTTTTAAACCGAGGAACCGAGGTGTTGTGGGTCTGTTTTAAAGGAATTGGGGAGCTGGAATTGAGGTGTTGTGGGTCTGTTTTAAAGGAATTGGGGAGCTGGAATTGAGGTGTTGTGGGTTTGTTTTAAACTGCAGAACTGGGGTGCTGTGGGTTTGCTTAGAATTGAAGGAATTGGGGTGCTGTGGGTTTGTTTTAAACTGAGGGAACTGGGGTGCTGTGTGTCTGTTTTACACTCACGAGTTGAGGTGTTTTGGGTTTGTTTTGAAGAAATCGAGGTGCTGTGGGTTTGCTTTAAACAGAAGAATTGAGATGTTGCGGGTCTGTTTTGAAGGAATTGGGGTGCTGGAATTGAGGTGTTGTGGGTTTATTTTAAACTGAAGAATTGAGGCGCTGTGGGTTTAAATTGAAGGAATTGAGGTACTGTGGGGTTTTTTGGAGGGAATTGAGGCCATTTGGGTTTGTTTTAAATGTGAGAATTGAGGTGTTGTGGATCTGTTTTGAAACGGAAAAACCGAGGTGCTGTGGGTTTGCTTTAAACTGAGGAATTGGGGTACTGTGGGTTTGTTGAGGTGCTGTGGGTTTGTTTTGACTGAAGGAATTGGGGTGATGTGGGTCTGTTTTACACTCAGGAACTGAAGCCCTGTGGTTTGCTGAGGTGCTGTGGGTTTGTTTTACACTCAGGACTTGGGGTGCTGTGGGTTTGTTTTAAACTGAGGGAATTGGGGTGCTGTGGGTTTCTTTTACACTCATGAATTGGGGTGCTGTGGGTTTAGTTAGAATTGAAGGAATTGAGGTGTTGTGGGTTTCTTTTGAAGGAATTGGGGCGCTGTGGGTTTGCTGAGGTGCTGTGGGTTTGTTCTCCTTCCCCAGGGGCATTTCCCTCCAACATTTCCCCCAAATCCCAAATTCCCCATCCCAGCTCCTCCATTTTGGCATCCCAGCCCCTGCCATCATCAGCGTTTTCTCCTCAGTGATCACGCAGGAGACGGAACTAAAAACCCCTTCAGATGAACTCCCAACCCTTTTATTTTCCAGCCACTTGGTTTCCAAATCATCTCAAAATATGTGAGATATTGCAAGACAGGGCAGCAGAGTTCACAGGGACCGGGAAGGATTTTCTTGGCAGCTGCAGCACAAAAAGGTGTGAATGTCCCTGGCTTCACACTTCCTTTGTTGTTCCCAGGATTTAGTTTGGTTTCTTTTGCCTTCACCTCTAAATTTGTATTTTTCCTCATTTTGTCTCAGGCTGTCCCTAAGTAATAACTAATTTTATTTAATACAAATAAAAAAACTTCTACACTTCTGACCATTTTTTGTCAAAAACCTCCAGCTAAAGCTGAACATCTCCCCAAGCACCCGACATTTCTGCAGTCAAACTCCAGTTGCTATGGAAAGGGGAGAATTCTGCTCGTGCTCCAAAACAAAACAAGTCACCTTCAGCTTGGAAGATTTTACAAGGGTTCCTCTGGCAGATAAGCAAATATAACCAAAAAAAAAAAAAAAAACCTAAAAAGAATAACTAATAAATATTATATTATATTATATTATATTATATTATATTATATTATATTATATTATATTATATTATATTATATTAGCAGAAATTAATTGTGTAGAATTTTCACTGTGGCCAAAAGTAAGGCAGAGGCCATCCACTGCACATTTCAAGATTTTTTGTACATTAAATTTTTGGCGGGTTTCTCCTGTGTTTTACTGGTTTGGAATGTGGTTTGGACATTGTTTACCAACTGGTCATTGTTTGATTGGTTTCATGTGAATTGTTTTTAATTAATGACTAATCATAGCCCAACTGTGTCAGACTCTGGCGAGGGCCACGAATTTTTAATTAGTATCTCGTTAAGCCTTCTATCTGTATCCTTTATCTATTCTTTAGCATAGTTTAGTATAGCATAATATAATAAATATAATGCAATATAATATAATAAATCAGCCTTCTAAGAACATGGAGTCAGATTCATCATTCCCTTCCTGCCACAGAGGACCCCAAAAATCCCACAGCTCTGGAATGTTCCTTTTCTTTTCTACGGATGGAACTCCTCTCCCACCACCAACCAAGGATTTTGCTGATATTTTGCCAAGAAAAGCCAAGGTCTGGAAAGGGCGATTTCCTCCTGACCCCAAAGTTCAGGATTCAAGGATCCATCGAGCTCCAGCTGAAGGGCAGGACAAAGCGAAACACTTGAAGGTCACTGAGGAGAGGGACAGGAAATGAAGAGTTCAGAGCTTCAGGAGCTTCAGTTTTAGGATCTGTGTCTATATTGGATGTATGATGTAACACACACAAATATATATATTTATATATTGCAAAATCTTCTATTTGATGCCTCAGCACTCAGGGCTTTGCTCATCCAGCTTTGCTCGTTTGGCACACAGCATTTTGTGCCAGAAAAATGTGGTTTGTGTTTGAATTTCCCTTGGAGTGCAGATGTGAGGCTGCAAAAGGAACAAACCCAAAGGAGCCACAGCAATTCCCCCTGCTCATTTTTCCCAGTGCCCTCCCTTCCCACTCCCTCTCTCCAAAAAGATTTGATTTCTGTCTGTTCTGTTTTGTTGTTATGAGAACAAAAGAATTAAAAATGACTCCAGGAATCAGCCCATTATCTCGTGGCAATAATTCAATTAAAGTTGCTAACACCAGGCCAGGCACCCCCAGCACCTGCAGTGCTCACAGGAGTTTTGGGTCATTCCTGCTGCAGCAAGGAACATTTTTTATTTTTTCCCTTTTCCACATGAATGCCTGAAACCCCCCTGGGGAATGCTCGACCCTGTCACAACAAAGGCAGGGAGATTTTTAAGAAACAGTTGTGTGAACAAGTAGGACAAAATCCGTGAAGAGTGAGCAGGAGAGAGGGAAATTCTGTTTGAGTCTCAAAATGGAGCCAGAAGAGCCCTGGATTCAGGAATGTGTGGATATGGATGCAAATCCTCATTTCCCTGTGGGCCAGAATTCCCACTCTGCTTCCTGCCCTTCCCACTGCTCTCACTTGTCTGGGATTTCCTGGATGTGCTCATTTTCCCCTCTAATAAAACAGGAATGGATAAACACCCCCCAAACCCACCCAAAACAACCCAAACCCCCCAAATCAACCCAAACCAACCCAAATATACCCAACCCACCCATACCAACCCAAACCAACCCAAACCAACCCAACCCAAACCAACCCAACCCAAACCAACCCAAACCCACCCAAACAAACCCAAACCAAACAAACCTGAACACATTCAAACCAACCCAAACCAACCCAAACAAACGCAAACCAATCCAACCCAAACCAATCCAAACCAACACAACCCAAACCAACCCAAAACAATCCAACCCAACCCAAACCAAACAAACCCAAACCCCCCAAATCAACACAACCCAAACCAACCCAAATATATCCAACCCACCCATACCAACCCAAACCAACCCAACCCAAACCAACCCAAACCAACCCAAACAAACCCAAACCAAACAAACCTGAACATATTCAAACCAGCCCAAACCAACCCAAACAAATGCAAACCAATCCAACCCAAATCAATCCAAACCAACACAACCCAAATCAACCCAAAACAATCCAAACCAACCCAAACCAAACAATCCCAAATCCCCCAAATCAACCCAACCCAAACCAACCCAAACCAACCCAAACCCACCCAAACAAACCCAAACCAAACAAACCTGAACACATTCAAACCAACCCAAACCAACCCAAACAAATGCAAACCAATCCAACCCAAACCAACCCAAACCAAACAAACCCAAACCCCCCAAATCAACCCAACCCAAACAAACCCACCCAAACCCACCCAAACCAACCCAAACTGACCCAACCCAAACAAACCTAAACCCCCTAAATCAACCCAACCCAACCCAAACAAACCCAGACCCACTGAAACCAACCCAACCCAACACAAATCAAACCAACCCAATTCAACCCAAACAAACCTAAACCCACCGAAACCAACCCAATTCAACCCAAACCAACCCAAAGCAGCAGCACAGCCTCGCCCAGGGCACTGTAAATTGCTTTTCTTTGCCTTAAACGAGGGCTAAAATCAGAGAGATTTCACCCAAACTCCTGGCAGAGCCCGGGCATGTTTCCCTGCCACCACCAAAGCTCCATGAGGCAGCAGGAAAAGCTCCTCCGTGAATTTTCCAGCGGCTATCAGTGAAATTAAAAGCCCTGTGCAGTCGCTGGGGGGAGGCAGGGCAGGCTGTGATATTTCTCTTTTTTCCTGAGCGAAGCAGCAGTGCCAGGGAGCTCTGCAGGCAGAATTCCAGCTGTGGCTGGCACAGGTGTGAAATGGGAATTTTGCTGCCCAACAGCCTGCACAGGATGCTCTCACCACCCCAGGATTGGGAATTAAACCCACCCTGAGAGCCTCTAAACACTTGGAGAGATTTCTGTGTCAATTTTAGTCAGGCACGGGCCAAGGATCCATTCCTCAGCAGTTTCTTTCACCAAATCCTTCTCAGAAAGGAGAAAATTTGTCTCTTTTTTGGACACTCTGCCCATTACAGAACGCAGAAATCTGGTGGTTAAATTCCTCTTGCCTTGTACTGCTTTGCCTCGATAACTTTCAAACCCCTGAAAGAACATAAAGTTAAAATTTTAATGGCATTTCAGCAGAACTCCTTTGAATTTTGTATTAGATCTCAATTTAGCCTCCAGTAAAGCCTTTGGAAAAAAAAAATCCCATGCTTAAAAATGTAATAATCATACAGGAACCTTCCAAAAGGCAGCATCAAATAGAATAAAATATATTTTATTAATGATACAATTCATAAAATTACCAGCCCTGCCACTCTGTGCCCGCAGGAGAGGCTTCCTGGGCTGGGTTTTGTGGCACATCCAGGAGCTGCTGGGTTGGTTCTGGTTTCTGGGGGAACGAGGGGAATTGGCTGTTTTGTGGATTTTTGTCAGGAAATTCCAGCTCTAAGAGTAATACAAAAATAAAAGTATTTTAGGAGTGTTTGATTGGGGTTTTCCTTCTGCAGGGAAGGGTGTGGAGCCATCAAAAATGTCACTGTAAACCTCTGAATTCCCAATAAAACTGAGAATTGATTTCTTCCTTGGGGAAAGGAGTGACCAGAGCCCCTGAATTCCCAATAAAATTAGAAATTCACTCCTTGCTCAGGGAAATGAGTGATCAGAACAGTGAATTTGCAATGAAACTGGGAATTGACTCCTTGGGCAGAGCCCTAAATTCCCAATAAAACTGGGAATTCACTCCTTGCTCAGGGAAAATAACCGAGCAGAGCCCTGAATTCCCAATTAAACCCTGGGAATTGACTCCTTGCTTGGGGAAATGAGTGAATTCCCAATAAAAAAATTCCTCAATGGATCCACCTTCATCAGCACAAGAGCCCAGCCAGGGCTGCACTCAAGATGAACCAAAATGGTCCCAAAATGAACCCAAAATGAACCAAAATGGTCCCAAAATGCATGACCAGTCATGGGTTCTCTCACCTTCATCAGTTCTGCTCCATTTGCATATTGGAGTTAATTGTCCAATTAACTTTAGGTGATCGCATCCTGCTTGTTTTTCTCTCTTCAATTCACCATTTTTTAGACTATTTGGGCCTGAAATTTGGGTCATTTGTCCTCGGTCCCCAGCTAGAGAAGGAATTGTTCTGTCTCTGTGCAGGGAGCTCACCAACACTTCCTGTGAAGCTCAGAACTAAAGCAGCAGAAAATGTGAAAATATAAAAGCTGAACCCGAGGCATCACAAGGGCTGCGAGCTTCACTGATTATTGGTCATCCCTGCCCTGCAAAGCCCAGCAGCAAAGGCAGGGAATTGTCATTTTTCATTGGGAATTCCTGTCAGAAATGGGACAGGAGCTGCCAACTTCACTCAGGGCTCCAGAGGCAGCTCCAGCCTGGGAGTTCTGAGGGTTGAACACAGCAAAAACACAGCCTGAGCTCTGAAATCCCAAATTATCCCAAACAGACAGAGCTCAGCATCCCAAAATGCTTTTGGGATATTCCAGCCTGGATATCCCACTGATAGAAAAAGGTTTTAAAATCATAAAATTCGGGGAATTAGAAAGAAGCCAGACTTAGTGGGGCCCTGGAAAAATGTTAAAAATAGACTCTGAAAATGTTGGGCTTTGTGTTTGCCAGATCATGTGAAATTGCACCTGCGCAAGCAGTACATGGTAAATGATATAATTGTTAGATGTGATGATTGTTTCGTAATTAAATAAAATTATTGTTTAATTGTAAGAAGAATCATGAGAAACTATGTTAAAAGTTTGAGGGGGACCACAAGGAACCCATGCTTGGATGAAATCTATGTGTACAACAGAAAAATATAAGTTTAATAATTAACATGAAAGCTAATTATTAAATGATAGAACATAAAAACATGGTCATCCTGAACCCATATTGGAGTCAGATTTGGGTTTGTAGCCCTGACACCCGGAGCTCTTCAATAAAAACACCTGGATATAATCATTCTGTGATTTTTGTGTTTCTGAACGCTGACGCCACCGGCTGGAACACCCCAAGTTCTCCCCACAGGTCTGGGAGAGCCAGAGCTGTGATGGGAGGGATTTTCTGAGCTGCTCTCCCCCTGCAAACCTTCCCAGCGCAAACAAACAGACAAACAGCAAATAATTAGGGAGGGAAGAGGCGGATTTGCAAATATTTGCGCTCTGAATGTCAAACCTGAAAGGAAGAGGGAGGCTTTCCTCTCCCCCACGGACACTTCCCAGGCAGCAATTACACACAAGCGCAGTTTACAAGATCCCTTTCATTGTCTATTTGCTCAGGCGTCACTTCGTGCGTTTGTAAACAACGCTGAAAACCCCAATTTAAGGAGCTGTAAAGTCGGGGAATAATTTATCACTGAAAATCTGCCAAAAAAACCAATTAGGAGGATTTGTTCTTCATTTAAAGCATGGCTGCAGCCTGCTCAGCAGGGAATGTGCATCCCTGAATTCCAGCTCTCCCAAGGGCCTCCACGGGGCTGGGAAGGGTCTGCTGGACCAAAGTCAGGATTCATCCAACAATTCCTTTTGATCCGATGGACAAAAGTCAGGAATTCATCCAACAATTCCTTTTGGTCTGCTGGGCCAAAATCAGGGATTCATCCAACAGTTCCTTTGGAGGCACCTGTTGAGGTGTTGTGAGGGTCCCCAGGACGAGGTGAGAGATGAGAATTGACTCAAAGTTCTTAGAAGGCTGAATCATATATTATATTATATTATATTATATTAATTATATTATATTATATTATATTATATTATATTATATTATATTATATTATATTATATTATATTATATTATATTATATTATATCATATCATATCACATCATATCGTATTATATTATACCGTATCATATTATATTGCATCATATTATATTATATGAAAATTATATACCAAAACTATACTAAAGAAAGAGAAAGGAGACATCAGAAGGCTAGAACAAGAATGATAATAAAAATTTTTATTAGCAGAGAGTCCGACACAGCTGGACTGTGATTGGCCATTAATTAAAAACAATTCACATGGAACCAATCAAAGATGCACCTGTTGGTGAGCAACCTCCAGAGCACATTCCAATAAATCAGATAATTATTGTTTAATTTCTTTTCTGAGGTTTTTCAGCTTTTCAGGTGAAAAATCCTGGCAAAGGGATTTTTCATAAAATGTGACAGTGACAGGAAGCTCCGGATTCGCCCTTGCTCCAGTCCCTGCAGGACCAGGTGGGGCTGGGGGCTCAGGGCAGGGATTCAGCTCCAGACACAAAAATTTGGGGCACTTTTGTGTCTCTGGCAGCTCCTGGGGAATGGATTTGTTGCTCAAAGCTTGAATGGCTTTGCTGAGAGCTGCAGGGAGGAACAGCAGAAATTCTCCTTTTCACAGAAGGGCAATGGGCAGCAGGGTGCAGGCAGGGGGAATTTAAATCCTCTGGGATGAGTGAGGAAACCCCAGGAGAGAGCTCCAGACACAGAGGGGGGGCTGGAGAGATCCAGGGGTTTTATCATTAATAATAATGATTATTTAATCATTAGCATTATTATAAGCTGATTATCAACAGCTTATCTTCAACAGGAAGAGCTGTTGAAAGCCTAGCAGTAAATAGGAAGATTAATAATTGCTATCATTCTATTTATATAATTAGTATTATGTATTATTACTACTATTATTTATATAATTATTATTATTTAGGTAACTACTATTATTATATTACTATTATACGAACAATTACTATTATTATCATATTACTCTTACTATTTCTATTATAATAATATAATAGTAATATGATAATAATAGTAATAGTAAGAGTAATATTAGTAAGTGATAATAATAGTAACATGTTAATACTAGCAATAATAGTACAATAATATTAATAGTCATATAAAAATTAATAATAATAATAATAATAATAATAATAATAATAATAATAATAATAATAATAATAATAATAATAATAATAATAGTCCAGGAATTTAGGGTGCGGGCAGGAAAAACCTCCCAGGCTCCCCAGCCAGGCCAAGGCACAGCTCCAAGCACGGAATTCCAGCAATTCGGAGCAGATGGTTCTGGGCAGAGCCAGGCACAGCACAGGGCACTGCTGGAATAGAAATGCTGATTATTATTCCAGCAAACAGATGGGGAGGGCTGGGCCAGAGCAGGGCCACTTGTAAAACACTTTGGGACTGCAGGGATGTGCAGCCATTCCACGTGGAGGAGCGCAGGGAGCTGCAGGGAAATGTTCCTCCTGTGCAGGTTATTCAATCACAGAGGTGCTGGGGGTTATTGTGAAATAATCTGTCATATTCACATTTTTTGAAGAATCCCTTCACCCACGATTTTGCTCCTGGGAAACTGAGAAGCCTCAGAGAAAAAGGAAAACAATAATTATCTGATTTGCTTCTCCTGTGTTTTGCTGCTTTGGAATGTGGTTGGAGATTGTTTACCCACAGGTGATTGTTTCATTCGTTTCTGTGAATTATTTTGACTCTTTGTCCAATCAGGGCCAAGCTGTGGAAAAGAGTCACAAGTTTTCATTATTATCTTTTTAGCCTTCTGTCTGTATCCTTCCTCTATTCTTTAGTGTAGTTTAGTACAGTATTCTTTAATATAATATAGTATTATAAAATAATAAATCAGCCTTCTGAGAACATGGAGTCAGATTCATCATTCCTCCCTTCCTGCCACGAGGGTCCCTGCAAATAATAACATAATAATTCTGATTATTCTGGAAGGAAGGGGGATTTGTAAGGAATTACAAGTTCCTCTGCAGCGTGCTGCTTGAATTTGGTGTCCCGGGGGCTCTGTTCCCACCCCAAAGCGCCACCAGCCCTCCCAAGGAGCGTGACAAGAGCCCAGCTGTCCGGTTATCTCGGCTGTTTGAGGGGCCTGGAAAGGCCCGGGGTGGCCTTGGGACAGCCCGCGTATCGAAGGACGAGAAGAGGCTTCAGTTCTTCTTTCGGTTTTTATGTTTATTAATTGTTTATCTAAAAGATTTTCTTTCAGCCGAACAGAGCTCTGCTCAGCAGTCAGCCATGAGCACACTGTCTGCCCTCCGGGGCAGCCACCTATCTTTATACCCATGGTTACGTGTACAATATTTATCATTTTTCCCCAATACCATTTATTCTTATGACTCGGTGCACTCTCAGTAATAACCAATCCGAAAGTGCCACCATCACCAAAGAAGATGGAGGAGAAGAAGAAGAAGAAGGAGGACAGGACACGCCCCAATTCCTCCATCTTACTTCTCTAAACCCCCCTGTACAGAAATCCTAAACCCTGTGTCTCACCCTCTAATTAACTAATCCCTTCACCATTCACCCCGGTGAAGCCCTCATCCTTGTCGTCTCCTGTGTAGGACCAAAGTCCAGCCACCAGACACTTCTGGCAACATCCCAGGACTCCCGAGCCCCCCAAGGTGGTCTCAGTGGCTCAGCACCTCAGGACTGAGATCCTGAGATCCGACACCCAGCCCCTGCCCAGGACACTGCTCCAGTTCCCACATTCATTCACTGCTCACGGCAGGGAAGATTTAACACTCAGGAAATGTCAAATTGTGCCACTCTGCAAACAGGGCAGAGCGGCCCCAGCCTGGCACTGACTGCTCGCACTATTTATTAGCTGAGCACAGCGTCACTTTAATTGAGTTATTGCTGCTCTTCCCTTGAAGGAGAGCGAAAGTGATCCAGGCTGGGATGGATTGGAGCCATTCCATGCTGGGGAATAATTCCACTCCAGTCCAAGTGTGGGTGTGGAATTTAAAGTGGGGAATTGAGATCTCCCGTAAATTTCCCTCTGTACTCAAAGGCTGTCTGGGTAATTAAGAGCCTGAATTTACTCTTTGCTGTCCAAAGGCACAGAAATTTTCCACCCTGGAGCTGTGGAACACCTTGGGGCTGGAATTAAGTTGAAACCTCCACATAATGTAAAGATAGTTCAGACTGACAGATCTTAGATATCAATTCATGTTCTGAGCCCCTTTCATTTTGATTTGAGTATTTACCATCATCCCTTTGAAAAGCTGCTCAATTCAGCTGCTTGTAGCAGATCTGGAGAGTTTTGCACTTTCAAGCCCTTTCCCACAACATATTGATTATCAGAGAGCATTCCCCATTATCATTCTGCCAAGTTTCCACCCAGCTGAATCATAAATCCCCCCCATCGATCCCTGGAATGATTAAATCTCCAGTCTGGACCCCCAGGCCTGGAGCAGAACTCAGGGAGAGCAATTAGGGCTTTAATTAGGCCTGATTGGGTCTGGAGCTCCATCACAAAGCAGACACAGGCTTTGTTCCTCTTCCCAATTTCCTCCACTTAAAATTACTGGTGAGCTGAGGGGGAAAGTAACAAAATCCATTTTTTGGGGACTCCTGTGCCTGATTTTGGGGGATGGAGGGGCTGCTCAGGGCACTCCAGGTGTGGAGCTTGTGAGGGTCCCCAGGATGAGGAAGAGATGAGAATCTGACTCTGTTTTCAGAAGGCTGATTTATAATTTTATTATATTATATTAAAAAATGCTATATTAAAACTATATTAAAGAAATTATAATGAAAACCCATGACTGACTCCTCAGAGTCTGACACAGCTGATGGTGATTGGTCATTAACTAAAAACAACTAACATTGAACAAATCAAACAATCACCTCTTGGTAAACAATGTCCAACCACATTCCAAAGCAGCAAACACAGGAGCAGCAATCAGATAATTACTGTTTTCATTTTTCTCTGAGGTTTCTCAGCTTCCCAGAAGAAAATCCAGGGCAAAGAAGATTTTCCAGAAAATATCATGACGGCACTCCAGGGGTGTCTCTGCACTGCAAATCCCCCAATCTCCTCCATCCATTATTTCATTATTTCACACCTTTCCCCCCCTGAGCACCTTGGCAATAATTTCAGCCCGAGGAGGAGCCCGGCTTTGCAAAGCCAGGCCCAGCTTTGTCCCAGTGAAGGACAGAGCTTTCCTGCCGTTCCCCTCCTTCCCCAGACACCAGCCGAGGTCTCCTTGGCTGCTCAGCTAATCCTTCCTCTGTCTTGCAGAAGAGATATGTTTTTGTCACTTCCTCCTGCTGATAAGACTTGTATCAAAGTTGGGGGGGGAGGGAATTGCAATTTTTCAATTTAAAAGCCTGCTGGTATCAGCCCGAGCCTTGGTTAAACAAATCCCCAGGGAGACCAGAGATAAGAGGAACATTTTTGTGTATTAAACTGGAGATGTTTCCCCCGCTATAGGCAGCAAATAAATATCTGAGAATTCCTTCTCTGCTCATTGATAATGACTGACTAAATAGTGCAATTAATGAGATAGCAGGCAATTAGCCGTGCTCGGCTTTGGCTGCTGGTGGGGAGCTGACAAAGACATCTCCGGCACGATCTGGGAGCGCCTCCCTGCTCTGAGGCACTCGGCTGGCAGGGCCTGGCAGGTCCTGGAAGGACAGACAGACACAGAGGCAGTGCCAGCACCACGGGGGAAATGGAATTCCTGCGCTGCCTGGGTTATCCTGGGGTTTCTAATTAACCATTGGTGAGGGTGTTTTAATTAAAGGACCAATCAGGTACACCTGTATCATAAGTGTCTATAAAAGAACAATGGGTTTCTTAATGAAGATTATTATTGATCAGCCTTCTGTAATCCATGGTGTATTATTACCAATATACTATTGGTAATAATATTATACCAATATTGTTATAAAATAATATATGAGATCAATATTATTACCAATAATATTGGAATAGTATATTATAGTATAATAATATGGGTATAACATTTTATATATATATATATATATATATATATATATATATAAATCTTATATATATACTTATATATATAAAACTTACTTATATATATTTTATATATATATATATAAAACTTACTCTCTC
Source organism: Zonotrichia albicollis (assembly GCF_047830755.1). Taxonomy (NCBI): domain Eukaryota; kingdom Metazoa; phylum Chordata; class Aves; order Passeriformes; family Passerellidae; genus Zonotrichia; species Zonotrichia albicollis. Next base: position 6,247,742 of record NC_133844.1, on the reverse strand, counting down.
TCTATATATATAAATATATATAAGTATACGAATATAATTACCAATATTACCAATATAATATTGGTCTAGTATACTATAGTACAATAATATTGGTATAATATTATTTTATCTAGAACTATATATATAATTAAATATAAATATACAATTATAAATATAACTATACCAATATAACTGCCAATATAATATCGGTCTAGTATATAATATTGGTATAATATTGTTTTATATAAAACTATATATAAATCTACATATAAATATAAATAACTATACCAATATAACTATCAATATAATATTGGTCTAGAATATTATAGTATAATAGTGTATAGTATATAGTATATAGTATAATAATAGAATATTATAGTATAATAATATTGGTATAATATTATTTTATATAAACTATATATATAAAACTAAATATAAAACTATATATAAATATAAATATACCAGTATTATTACCAATATAATACAGGTATATACCAATTATTACCCAGTTTACAATGACAGAGCAGCACAGCCCAGGAGGCTCCTGAAGGCCCAGCCAGGCAGGATGGGCACATTCCCACAATATTCCCACAATATTCCCACAATATTCCCACAATATTGGGGAATTATTCCCACATCACTCCCCTGGGATTGATCATGGACAATTTCACTTTAACCCTTTGGTGATGGGTCCCTGCACACCCCCAGGGGTTTGTCTGGGTCAGCACCTGAACCCTGATCAATAACCAGAGCAGCCAAGGGGAATTGGGAGCTCTGAGGCTTTGCCTTCTCCCAGTCCAGAAATTCAAGAAAAACACGAGTTACCCTCTCACCCTTTCCTTTTTCCAGGGAGATTCTGCCCATTTTCGCTGCTGTCAGCGCTCTGCTCCATCCCCTCTGCAGCTGAGTGCAATTCTGGGAATGTTCACAGCCCAGAGCTGCCCTCCTGTCCCATAAACCCCGAGGAGTTTGTTGTTATTTTTATGGAGTTATTCTGCTGGGCCTGGATTTATTCATTTCAATGACTGCTGGCTTCTTGAAGGGCCGGATTATTTCGAGGAGACTTCCACTTTATGTTCTTTACAAATGAAATCTTTCACGGTTACACGGTGTTATTTTTATTTATATTTTATTCTCTCTTCCTGGCTATTTAGAATAAACTGCTTGCCACAGCCCCAGGAGAAAAATCCTTCAAAGCTAATGACCTTGTTAAAGGTTCACTCATCACGGTAAAATGTCAAACAAGGTACTTTAAGGTAGCAGAGCTGGATGGCAAATGTAGCTTTACATTATTATTTAGGGGGAAAAAAGCTGCAGCAAACCCACACCTAGAGGTAGGGCTGTCGATTCCATGCATTTAAATGTCATTCTTGGCCATTTCTTGGCATTTTATGTCAGGTTGAATATAACAGGGACTCCACCAACATAAGTTAAGAGAGCTGCTTCTGCCACTAAGCATTGCTTTGCCCTGGAAAAAGGCACAAATGAGGATTTTTGCAGGGAAAAAGGTCCGCAGGATTAAGGGTTTAATTTATTTTTAGGTAAGCACTGCTGTCCCAGGGGAGGCAGCTCAGGCAGCTGCTGCAATTCTGCACAAACCCAGATCCAAAACCTTCACAAGGGGCCTGACAGGAGTTCTCTGGTGCTCAGACTCTCCCAGCAGCTCTGCGCTGCAAAATGGGCTGGAAAATGGGAAAATGGGCCCCAAATCCTGCCCCACCTCCAGGGGTTTCATGCCAATCCTTGTAAGAGCTGAATTTTAGTCTTTTTGGCTCAGCTAAAGGTGGAAAACCCAGAAAGGGCTTGGAGGACTCACAGAGGGTGAGGCTTGAGGGCACCTTGGCCTGGAGGGAAGGACAGAAATCCCTCTGTGGCCTGGCAAAACTCCAATGTGTGGCTGCCACCACAGTGCCAGCAGGGATTTCTGTGCTGGTGGCACTCAGAAATGCCCAGATTTCACATTTCTGTGCTGATGGCACTCAGAAATGCCCAAATTTCTCATTTCTGTGCTGATGGCACTTAGAAATTTCCAAATTTTGCATTTCCATGGTGATGGCACACAGAAATTTCCAAATTTCACATTTCCATGGTGATGGCACTCAGAGATTTCCGAATTCCACATTTCCACGGTGATGGCACCCAGAAATGTCCAGATTTCACATTTCCGTGCTGATGTCACTCAGAAATTTCCAGATTTCACATTTCTGTTCTAGTGGCACTTGGAAATTTCTGAATTCCACATTTCCACGGTGATGTCACTCAGAAATTTCCAGATTTCACACTTCTGTGCTGATGGCACTCAGAAATGCCCAGATTTCACATTTCCATGGTGATGGCACTCAGAAATGCCCAAATTTCTCATTTCTGTGCTGATGGCACTCAGAAATTTCCAAATTTTGCATTTCCATGGTAATGGCACCCAGAAATGTCCAAATTTCACATTTCTGTGCTGATGGCACTCAGAGATTTCAGAATTCCACATTTCCATGGTGATGGCACCCAGAAATGTCCAGATTTCACATTTCCATGGTGATGGCACTCATAAATGCCCAAATTTCTCATTTCTGTGCTGATGGCACTTGGAAATTTCCGAATTCCACATTTCCACGGTGATGGCACCCAGAAATGTCCAGGTTTCACATTTCCGTGCTGATGTCACTCAGAAATTTCCAGATTTCACATTTCTGTGCTGATGGCACTCAGAGATTTCCAGATTTCACATTTCTGTGCTGATGGCACTCAGAGATTTCCAGATTTCACATTTCTGTGCTGATGGCACTCAGAAATTTCCAGATTTCACACTTCTGTGCTGATGTCACTCAGAAATTTCCAGATTTCACATTTCTGTGCTGATGGCGCTCAGAGATTTCCAGATTTCACACCATTTTCAGGTTCACTCCATGAGTGCCCAGCCTGACTCCCAACCTCATGCCCAGCTTTTATTCCAGGTTCTTGGGGCTGCCAGAGCTGCTCTCCTGGAGGAGATTTTGAGATCCCAAACCCTTTCCCACCTGAACCCTGCCACAGCCCAGAACTGGGCAGTAATTAAATTCCTGGGCATTGCACACCATTGTAATGAGTTAATAAAAAAACTAATTGCTCCTCCATTGTTTCTGCAGGTTTGGGTAATTACGTGGCACTTCCATTCCTCTGAACTCACTCCCAGCAAGGGCTCTCCTCACCATCTGCTGATATTTAATTAATATATGCTAAATGTCCTGCTATATTATTAAATCTCATTTGGAAGTGTCCTCAGCTCAGTACAGGGCTGCCCATATTGCAGCAGGACGAGCGGGGACCTGGTCTCGTGTTTCAATAATTCAGATTAAAAAAAGGCTCATTAATGAGAGAGAGGTGTTATCTTCCCCCCTAAAAACGAGCAAAAGGGGAGGACAATTATTCCAGAAATGTAATGAAATACCTGGAGATTTCCCAGAGGTAAAATTTATCTCGAAATCCTTAAGCAGCACCAGCTCTGACAGTGCTGGCTGTGGAGAGGCAACGCCAGGAGCTGCAGGTTCCCTTTGGGGTGCTGGAATTCAGGACATCCCTCTGTCTGTCCTGGATTGCTCAAACCCCTGCCAGGGGCTCAGAGATGCTGGCACAGAGCCCAAGACCCCTGAGACTTTGATTATGACCCATGGAAAAAAATCACCAACCTTGTATGAGGATCTGCAAGCCACGAAAGTCTAAGTAGAATAATAATTAGTTTGTCACAGGGTGAAAAATAGGTTCTTGGGGGTTTCAGAATGGAGGTTCAGGGGTCCCAGGGTGTCCGGTTTTCGGCTGTTTGAAGGGCCTGGAAAGGCCCGGGGTGGCCTTGGGGCAGCCCGCGTATCGAAGGACGAGAAGAGGCTTCAGTTCTTCTTTCGGTTTTTATGTTTATTAATTGTTTATCGAAAAGATTTTCTTTCAGCCGAACAGAGATCTGCTCAGCAGTCAGCCATGAGCACACACTGTGCTGCCCTCCGGACAGTCACCTATCTTTATACCCATTATTACGTGTACAATATTTATCATTTTTCCCCAATACCATTTATTCTTATTGCCCAGTGCACTTTCAGTAATAACCAATCCCAAAGTGCCACCATCACCAAAGAAGATGGAGGAGAAGAAGAAGAAGAAGAAGGACAGGACACGCCCCAATTCCTCCATCTTACTTCTCTAAACCCCCCTGTACAGAAATCCTAAACCCTGTGTCTCACCCTCTAATTAACCAATCCCTTCACCATTCACCCCGGTGAAACCCTCCTATCCTCATACAGGTGTCGTCTCCCGTGTAGGATCAAAGTCCAGCCACCAGACACTTCTGGAACATTCCAGGACTCCTGAGCCCCCCAAGGGTGGTCTCGGTGGCTCGGCACCTCAGGACTGAGATCCTGAGATCCGACACCAGGGTGTGCAGAAATGAAAAGATAATTTGCTTTATGATGATTTTGGGCAGTGCCCAGGTGCCCACAGCCCCCAGGGGTCCCAGGTGGGAGCAGGGCAAACACCCCAAAACTGCTCTGGAGGCACCAGAGGAACCCCAGACGGGGCTCTGCTGCTTTTATCTGCTGTGCCAAAACCTGAGGGGAGGGAGACGAGGAACAAACCCACAATTATTCCTAACGAGCTCTCCCAGATCCGTCCATGGGGATTGCTTGAACTCTGCCTGGGTAATTTGTTTATTGCTGCTTTTGGTGAAGAACCTCATTTCTCACAAAGATCCGCTCCAAAGCTGCAGGGGCTGATCTGCTGCTGCCACCAAAGGCATTAATTTCATTATCTGTCTGCTTTACTCATCTATCTGATGAATAAAAACAGAAACACAAACCTGGCTCCTTGCACAACACAAAGAAGGAGATTTTTCCCTAAGCTGCCACAAAAATGTTGAATAAAAGCCACCAAAAGAGCAGAATCCTGTCCAGGACACGGCACAGAGCTCCTCACCCATCTCCATAAGAATCATTGGCTTTGAGGGAACACTTAAAAATAATAACTTGATTTAATTAGCTAATGTGAAGGCAGAGATGAGGATTAGCAGCTGATTAAAATGCTTGCAGAAAACAGTTATGATGGAGAGAATTAATCCTCCAAGAAAGCCAAGCTGCAGCAGATAAATCCTGCTTTGGAGCCCAGGGCTCAGCAGGCTCCTCGTGCTCTGAGAACGCTCCTCAAGAGCCCCAAATTTATCCAGAAATCCACAAGGACCTGCCCTGCACTGCCACAAAAGCACAGCCAGACCAGAATCCATCCCTCAGCTCTTTATCCCAGTGTTTCGTGTCAATGTGGCCCTTAAAGAGCTCCTGGAACTGCAATTGCAGGAATTTCCAGGAGATATTCCATGAATTAATCTGATTTCCCAGTGTTTCATGTCAGTGTGGCCATGAAAGATTTCTGCAGTTGGAATTGCAGGAATTTCCAGGAGATATTCCATGAATTAATCTGAATTTCTGTCTCGGGGCAGCTGCCCTGCAGCCTGTTCCTCTCCGGCAGCCTCACAGGATTATTGGGAATTGAACATTTCCTCTCGCCCTTTGCCTGGTGCTGCAGGAGGGGAATGTTGGCCTGCACCTCCCTGCTTAGTGCAGCAGGATTTCAGAGTTATTGCAGCAGAATTTCAGCCTAAATTCAGCATTATTTCAGCCTGAGTTCAGCATTATTTCAGAATTATTTCAGCCTGGTTTCAGCCTGAGTTCAGCATGATTTTAGCAAGATTCCAGCCTGATTTCAACCTGATTTCAGCCTGCCTTCAGCAGGATTCAAGCAGGATTTCAACCTGCGTTCAGCAGGATTTCAGCCTGATTTCAGCATTATTTCAGCCTGATTTCAGCATTATTTCAGCCTGATTTCAGTCAGATTTCAGTATTATTTCAGCCAGATTTCAGTATTATTTCAGCAGGATTTCAGCATTATTTCAGCATTATTCCAGCAGGATTTTGGCAGGATTTGAGCCTGATTGATCCTCTGGGTGAGGAAATCTTACCTGGGACACTTGAGCAGCCCAAATCTCCCCTGACACACCTGAGAAGCCCAAAATCAGCCTTGGCACACCTGAATGGATCCTTTGGGTGAGGAAATCTTTCTTTGGCACACCTGAGCACCCAAAATCCCCCCTGGGACACCTGAATAGCTCAAAATCAGCCCTGGCATACCTGAATGGATCCTTTGGGTGAGGAAATCTCCCCTGGCACCCAAAATCCCCCCTGGGACACTTGAATGGATCCTCTGAGTGAGGAAATCTTACCTGGAACATCTGAACAGCCCAAAATCTCCCCTGGCACACCTGAGCACTCAAAATCCCCCCTGGGACACCTGAATGGATCCTCTGAGTGAGGAAATCTTACCTGGAACACCTGAACAGCCCCAAATTCCCCCAGCACACCTGAGAGTTTGCCCTTTGCTGCTGTGCCCTGTTAAACCCCAGCTCCCTGTGCTGGGATTCCCTCTATTTATGGCCCTTCCTGCTCGCCAGGGATCAATCCTGGCCTCAAAACAAAAAAGGCAACAATGGTTTCATAAAACTAAAAAAAAAAGGGAAAAAGGAAGGCAGGAGAGATTGATTTTGCCAATGAAGACAGGGAGAAACAGCAGGCGAGCAAACAAGACAGAATAATATCAATAAAAGAGCCCAGGGTGGCTGTTGCAGCCACAGGCACACTCACAGCACAGCCAGAGCTGTTTCCTGAATTTCCTGTGCTCAACAACTCCTCTCATTCAAAGCTGGGCACCAAAAATGCTCCTGGGCTTCTCCCACCTGGCAGGGATGGCAGCAGGGAGGGAGGAAAGGTCTGGGAGGCTCCAGGTGGAAAATTGAATTTATTCTGGGTCTGTTTGGGAAATCTCACCTGGGAAACTGCTCCCCATTCCTACCCTGGGTTAATCCCAAATCTCACCCAGAGTTATTCAATTTGGGAACATCCAGAGGGAATTAATCCCTAAATTTCCTTTGGGAAGCTGCTCCCCCTCCCCAGCCTGGTTTGGGAATTAATCCCAAATTTCATCTGGGAAGCTGCTCCCCATTCCTATCCTGGGTTGGAATTAATCCCAAATGTCCTCTGGGAAGCTCCTTCCCATTCCTGGCCTGGTTTGGAATTAATCCCTAAATCTCACCTGGGAAACTTCTCCCCATTCCTATCCTGGGTTGGAATTAATCCCAAATCTCACCCAGGGTTGCTCAGTTTGGGAATGTCCAAGGGAATTAACCCCAAATCTCCCCTGGGCAGGTGCTGCCCCTCCCCAGCCTGGTTTGGGAACATCCAGAGCATCCCTGAGGGAATCAGTGATTAATTTGGATTGATTCCCTCTGGACATTCCCAAATTGAACAGCCCTGGGTGAGATTTGGGATTAATTCCAACCCAGGATAGGATGGGGGAGATTCCAAGATGAAATTTGAGATTAATTCCCTCTGGACATTCCCAAACCAGGCTGGGGAAGGGGAACAGCTTCCCAAGGGAAATTTAGGGATTAATTCCCTCTGGACATTCCCAAATTGAACAACCCTGTGAGATTTGGGATTAATTCCAGCCCAGGTCAGGAATGGGGAGCAGTTTTCCAAAGGAAATTTGGGATTAATTCCCTCTGGACATTCCCAATCCAAGCAGCTTCCCAGTGGAGATTTGGGATCAATTTGGGATCAATTTGGGATCAATTTGGGATCAATTTGGGGTCAGGTGTGGGTGCAGCCCCCAGGGCAGATTCTCCCCATCTCTCCCCGCATTCCCAGTTTGAGAGCACCAAACGTGAAGGACTCGGAGCCTTCTCAAAAAATCCAATTTGTGTAAAGTGAGGTAGAAAATCTTTTTAAAATCCCCTTTTTTCTATTCAGGGCATGCAGGGCCCCTCAGCCCAGGCGCTGCATTGAATTTCCAGCAGCTCCTGGAGGACGTGGGGGTCACTCCTGGCTCCGGGGGTGATGGGGGGCTCCCAGATATTGATCCCAGCACAGGCAGCAGGAACCAGAGCTGCTGAAATTTGATTTTTTTTTAGCTGATGGCAAGGTGCTGAATCATGGCTTATTGCTGCGCCCAGAAACGGGGGATGCAGGTGGGGGCAGCCAAATCGAATCACACTCGGTGCCTGCAGGAGAAATGTCTTTAAAAGACATTGAAGGGTCATCAAAAACCCCTCTGTGCAGAAAGGGGCCCTGAAATGAAATTAAAAAACAGTGGGAGTAGCAGAAAGGGATGAAATCATGGAAATGAAAGCCTAATTTTTAATTAAAGTCTCTAAGAACACTCACGGAGGTATAAATGCGTATGCAAATGATATTATCTCGAGGAGCCGTAATTACCTGGTGGAGTGGCAGTTGTTTACGCTGAATTTGGGTTATTTTAAGGCTCATTCTGGAAAAGCTCAGCTCTCCCCGCTGCACTGAGGAGCTGGAGGTGTTGGGCACTCTGCAAATTGAGGGCAGAAAGAGAAAAATTGTGGCAAAATTTTGGCACAAAAAGCCCAAGAGTGCAGGGCTGGCAGAGTGAAAACCCGACAGCAGCACGAGGGAGAGCAAAGCTTTGCTTTCCCTTGAAAAAAAGTTAAAAATTCACACAGTTTTCAAAATGAAAAAGCACAAATCTGATTCTTCATTATTTACTCATTGCTTTTGTTTTCTTCCCAGAGCTGGCTTCACCTGCATAAATACTTCATGAGAACCTTATTTATATAGTCTCAAATAAAGTGAGGCTTCAAACCCAAAAATATTAACTCTGGGCTCCTCTGGAGCAGTAATTGCTTGCCTGTAAGTATAAAAGTTAGTTTAAAACTATATAAATACATCATAAACCACAATTCCACTTCAAATGAAAAATACAGATTTTAAAAGCGGGAGACAGGCACGGGAAGAGAAGCAGCAGAGAATTAAAAAAAAGGACAAAAGGACAAAAGGAACTTTGCTTTGGAGCTGGGAGCTGAAATGGATCAGCTGGGATGGGGCTGGGTGGGTGTGGGTGTTCATTGGGCTAATGAACCTCTGTTAATTGGCTGCTGAACTCTGAGGGGAAAAATCCAAACTAAACGGGAATTTCTGTCCCAGGGCTCTCCCAACACTGGGAACAGCCAGGACCTTCCAGAAAGACCCATTTTGCATTTTTGGGGTTATTTTTGTCAGGCTGAGCAGCTCTGAGCATCCCAGGGTTGCTGTTCCAACCAATATCCTGTGGGCACAGCACCCACTAAACTCTGAGGGGAAAAATCCAAATTAAATGGGAATTTCTGTCCCAGGGCTCTCCCAATACTGGGAACAGCCAGAACCTTCCAGAAAGATCCATTTTCCATTCTTTTGGGGGTTGTTTTTACCAGAACAGGCAGCTCTGAGCATCCCAGGATTGCTGGTCCAACCAGAAGCACCCACTGAATTCTGAGCAGAAAATCCAAATAAAATGGGGATTGCTGCCCCAGCACTGGGAACAGCCAGAACCTTCCAGAAAGATCCATTTTGCATTTTTGGGGTTATTTTTGTCAGGCTGAGCAGCTCTGAGCATCCCAGGATTGCTGGTCCAACCAGAAGCACCCACTGAACTCTGAGGGGAAAATCCAAATAAAATGGGGATTGCTGCCCCAGCACTGGGAACAGCCAGAACCTCCAGAAAGACCCATTTTGCATTTTTGGGGTTATTTTTGTCAGGCTGAGCAGCTCTGAGCATCCCAGGGTTGCTGTTCCAACCAATATCCCATGGGCACAGCACCCACTAAACTCTGAGGGGAAAAATCCAAATTAAATGGGAATTTCTGTCCCAGGGCTCTCCCAATACTGGGAACAGCCAGCACCTTCCAGAAAGATCCATTTCGCATTTTTTGAGGTTATTTTTACCAGAATATGCAGCTCTGAACACCCCAGGATTGCTGTTCCCACCAGCAGCACCCACTGAACTCTGAATCTCCAAATAAAATTATCAAAAAAATCAAAAAATCAAAAATTCAAATAAAATGAGGATTTCTGCCGCAGGACTCTCCCAGCTGCCTGCCCAACTCTGAAAACATTTTCCCAAATTTTCAGTCAGTTCTGTAGGATTTCCTCCTGAGTTTGTTCTCCTGGAGGAGGAAGTGGCTCTCAGAGAGTTTATCAACATCTCAATGTGCCACTAATGGAAATTAAAAAGGCAAATGTTGTTGTTTCGCTGCCTTCTAGGAAAATAAACAGCAGGAAAAAAGGGACTCATTCTTGGGTGTTTCTCTGGGGAATTCGGGGGAGGAGGCTCTGCTGGATCTGCCAGGATTTATTTCAGTGCACTGAGGGGAAAGCACAGCAAGAACCTCAGAGGGAAAGGAAAGAAAAAGTGGTTTTTGAAATATCCGTGGCCCTACAATAATTTTCCACTTAATCTTGTATCAGTGGGGTCCCCAGACAAAGGAGGGAATGATGAATCTGACTCCATGTTCTCAGAAGGCTGATTTATTATTTTATTATCTATATTATATTAAATAATACTAAACTAAGCTATACTAAAGAACACAGAAAGGATATTTACAGGAGGTTAAAAAGACAAGAATGAAAACTTGTGACTCCTTCCAGAGCCTTGACAAAGCTTGGCACTGATTGGCCATTAAATAAAAACAATTCACATGAAACCAATGAAACAATCACCTGTGGGTAAACAATGTCCAACCACATTCCAAAGCAGCAAAACACAGGAGAAGCAAATCATATAATTGTTGTTTTCATTTTTCTCTGAGGCTTCTCAGCTTCCTAGGAGAAAATCCTGGGCAAAGAGATTTTTCAGAAAATGTGAATGTGACAACTCAATATCCCATCACTCCATGGTGTTCACTTCTGATTTCCTGTGAGCACAAAGTTGTGGAGATTTCCTCTTTTTATCATGGGAACATCAATAATTGCCAGCTCTGCCTGGACTCATTCAGGCGTCAGGAGCTGAATTTGCTCCTGAACCGCATTTGAAAATTCATGAAAATCCACCTGAGCTGCATTTCCTGACATTTCCTTATTAAATCCCTCATCCAAAGGAAAAGTGCAACTTCTTTAAAAACCACAATGACTTTTTAAGTATTCTTGGCCCTACAATAATTTGCCACTTAATATTTTGACAATCCTTGGTGTTGGCCTCTGATTTCCCATGAAAACAACGAGTGGGGAGATGATGGAAAGGTGGAAACACCGTGGTGATTTAGCAGGAATTATTTCACCTCAGAACCTGGGGAAAAAGGAAGGAAATCAGCACCCATTTTTTATTTTTAACCTTGAAAGGCTGGAGAACAGCCAGGTTGGAAGAGTTTCCCTGCAATGCCCAGGTGACACCTGATGAAAATTCAGAACCATCAGGGGAGGAGATCCTCAAAGCTGCTGGGGTGGGGTGAGTTCTCCAGGCACTGGAATTCCCACCAGGAAATTTCCATTTCCACCTCTGGAATGCCGGGATCCTCATCCCTTGGCTGAATTCCACAGGGCTGAGCCCTGGATTTCTCCTCAGTGAGATCACCCAAGCTCTGGAACCAACTGCAAGCCCTTAATTCAATTATCTCAGCCGCAGCTGCTTCCCTTTAAACATGAACTCTCTCTGAACAGGCTGTAAATTATTGAATTCCTAGTTTAATTTGTTTTCTTACGTTTGTAGCTCTCTCCTCCACCCTCCCAACACCTCTTTATATAAAAAAAAAAAAAAAAAAGGAGACACAACAACAACAAGCCCCAAGCAGGTATCAGGCTGTTAATAATTGATGAAGCATTTGTAAACCCTTAGCAGTGAACAGGAGAGTGACACATGAATAAAACATGGGCAGAGGCTCTGGCTGACAGCGTAAAACACCCGGGCTGGGCTTTAAAGCAGCTTTTGTGCAACAGGAGAACAAAGCTGGGCTTTGGTTTGTGTGTCAGAGGGGAGGGGAAGGTGCTGGGGGGCAGAACTCACCTGGGCAGGTGTCTCAGCCCTCCAGCAACAGCCCTGGCATGCTCCTGAGGCTCTATATAAAAATAAAAAAAATAATAAAAAATAGTCTTTACTATTGTTGTTTTGTTCTTGTTATTATTACTATTACTTAGTACTAATTTGATTATTACTATTTATTAATAATATCACTACTACTATTACTATTATAAGTCATTATTATTATTGCTATTAATATTATGCTATTGCTATTTTTGTGATTTATTATTGCTATTCATTATTGCTATTATTACTGTTATTCCTCCTGAAAAAGTGTTTCTTTGTTATTTTCACTGTTATTTCGCCCAATTCTTTGCCCACCACAGCAAGTGTGAAAGACAAAACAGATTCACAGTTGTGAAGTGCAGAATGCAAAGATTCCGTAATAAGGAGTTAATTTTATCAATTCCTTAATAAACGTGGGATTAACAGCCCAAATTTCACTGATCCCTCCTCAGTCCCTCTCCTTCCCTGCCTGCCCTTCCAGTTGCAGGTGCTGGATTTCCAAACCCTCAATCTGGATTTCCAAACCCTCAATCTGGATTTCCAAACCCTCAAATCTGTATTTCCAGACCATTCAATCTGGATTTCCAAACCTTCAATCTCAATTTCTAGTACCCTAATCTGGATTTCCAAATCCCCAAATCTGAATTTCCAAACCCCAGTCTGAATTTCCAAACCCCCAATCTCAATTTCCAGTACTCCCACTCTGAATTTCCAACCCCCTCCAATCTGGATTTTGAAACCCTCAATCTGGATTTCCAAACCCGCCAATCTGGATTTCCAAACCCCATTTCCCCTGCCCTTCCCTGCTGCTTGGTAACCTCGGTTTAGCAGAATCAGCAGCTACAATAATAAATAAATAAATAAATAAATAAATAAATGGAATAAATGGAATAAAATAAAATATCGATATGTAATAAGATCAATAATAAAATAAATAAAATTAAAATTTAATCATAAATAATATTAATAAAATAGAATAATGATGATAGTAGTAATAGTAAATAGTAAATAATAATAATAATAATAATAAAAATAATATAATGTTGATAATAGTAATAGTTAATAATAATGATAATAATAATAATAATAATAATAATAATAATAATAATAATAATAATAATAATAATAATAATAATAACAATAATAATAAACAACTCTGGAGGAGGGATTCCCTCTGCAGGGCAGGTCCCCAAATGCCAAATTTCCCATTTCCCACCAGCAGGCTCAGGGAGCAGCTGGAGCTCTCTGCCTCCCCTCCATGGAGATTTCCTCTCTTTAATTGCCATTGACTGCAGGAGGTGCTTTCGGTGTGGGCAGGAGGCAAAGTGATATTGATCCCCAAAAATGAACTTTTCTGCGGCCCTGTCAATGGAGGAGGTGATTTCAGAGAGGGAACAGCTCAATGTGGACCTGGCTCTGCACTGAAATTCCCACTCAGTGTCTCAGGAAATGTCATGTTTCTGCTCTTTCGTGCCAAAAAAAGCCAAACCTGCCTTTGGGCAGGGTGAAAATCAGCCCTGTTTGCTCCTTGTGGTGAAACAGGAGGAAATTAGAACAAAAGCAGATTTAACTTTTAATCCCTCACATAAGGAGATTTTGCTGTGTCATTTTTTGTCACCTCTGTGCATCGAATTCTGGGGAAACAATGGTGAGAAAACAAATGAAAATATTTGATTTTGTTAGGGAAATGAATCCACAAACACCAGAGGTTTATGCCCAAAAAGGAGACAGAGGAGTCCTTTGACTTTAATCCAATCAAGGCAGAGGCCATGGGGCATCCCCTGGGGTCTCTCAGATTTTTGGAGGATGCAGCCTCCCTTTTATATCCCAATTTCCAGCCACATTTCCCTTCTCTCTTTCCCCATTTCTGAGGTACTTGAGAGGTTCAGACTCCCCAGAACACCTGATCCCAAAGATTCCCCTCTATGTACAACCCTCCCTTCTAATTTTTAATTCTTATGGAATTTAGGGATTTTTCTTCCCCATTGTTTCTATCACCTTTCAATATCTAATTTCATTTATCAGCAAACCTAAAGTTTATTTGTAAAAGCAAATCTCTTTTTCCATTCATCAATCAGTGGAATCCTTCCCATGGTTTCTTTTCTCTCCCAGTGCTGGTTTTATCTCCCAGCAGCCCCACAGCTTGTTCGGAAAGACAAATCCACCATTCCCCTAAAAAACCAGGTTTTCAGGTTTTTATGGACATTTCTGTACATGTGGAAACCCCTTTGGCCAAACCCCTGCCCTGCAGTGAACAGAAAATCAAACACAGCCAGAGCAGGGCTTTACAAACCTTCCCCAATATCCCCAAACTCTGCCCAGATTTTCTCCCCCAATATCCCAAACTCTGCCCAGATTTTCCCCCAATATCCCCAAACTCTGCCCAGATTTTGTCCCCCAATATCCCCAAACTCTGCCCAGATTTTCTCCCCCAATACCCCCAAACTCTGCCCAGATTTTCCCCCAATATCCCCAAACTCTGCCCAGATTTTCTCCTCAATATCCCCAAACTCTGCCCAGATTTTCTCCCCCAATACCCCCAAACTCTGCCCAGATTTTCTCCCCAATATCCCCAAACTCTGCCCAGATTTTCTCCTCAATATCCCCAAACTCTGCCCAGATTTTCTCCCCCAATATCCCAAACTCTGCCCAGATTTTCTCCCCCAAAATCCCCAAACCCTGCCCAGATTTTCTCCCCCAATATCCCCAAACTCTGCCCAGATTTTCTCCCCAATATCCCAAACTCTGCCCAGATTTTCTCCCCCAATATCCCAAACTCTGCCCAGATTTTCTCCCCCAATATCCCCAAACTCTGCCCAGATTTTCTCCCCCAATATCCCCAAACTCTGCCCACTTTTCTCCCCAATATCCCCAAACTCTGCCCAGATTTTCTCCCCAATATCCCCAAACTCTGCCCAGATTTTCTCCCTAATATCCCCAAACTCTGCCCAGATTTTCTCCCTCAATATCCCCAAACTCTGCCCAGATTTTCTCCCCCAATATCCCCAAACTCTGCCCAGATTTTCTCCTCAATATCCCCAAACTCTGCCCAGATTTTCTCCCTCAATATCCCCAAACTCTGCCCAGATTTTCTCCCCAATATCCCAAACTCTGCCCAGATTTTGTCCCCCAATATCCCAAACTCTGCCCAGAATTTCTCCTCAATATCCCCAAACTCTGCCCAGATTTTTCTCCCTCAATACCCCCAAACTCTGCCCAGATTTTCTCCCCAATATCCCCAAACTCCGCCCAGATTTTCTCCCCAGTATCCCCAAACTCTGCCCAGACTTTTCTCCCCAGTATCCCCAAACTCTGCCCAGACTTTTCTCCCCCAATATCCCCAAACTCTGCCCAGATTTTCTCCCCCAATATCCCCCAAACTCTGCCCAGATTTTGTCCCCAATATCCCCAAACTCTGCCCAGATTTTCTCCCCCAATATCCCCAAACTCTGCCCAGATTTTGTCCCCCAATATCCCCAAACTCTGCCCAGATTTTGTCCCCCAATATCCCCAAACTCTGCCCAGATTTTCTCCCCAATATCCCCAAACTCTGCCCAGATTTTCTCCCCCAATATCCCCAAACTCTGCCCAGACTTTTCTCCCCCAAGCCAGCGGCTCTTTCATCCCAAACTCTGCAATGTGACTCCGACTGCACAGTAACAATTCCCCCTGATCTGCTGGAATTAGTGCAACATGTTGTACATGCAAATCCGCCTTTCAAAGGTTTACTTTTCCCTTTAATCACCAGCATTAAAAGGACCTCGTGTTTCCCTTTCATCTGGCAGCAAATTAATTATAAAAGCTGTATGGTAATATTAATATTGTCTTACTGGAGATCAATGGGTTTATTACCTTTGATTCTAACACTGCTCACTCAGTGACAAAACCTATATTTGTATCTCCCCAAACTTCAGGATGGTAAATTCAGGTAAAGATTTAAATAGAAATGTTTTATCTTTTGAAAATGTTGACTCAGTTTAAAGTTGGGAAAGACAATTGACTTTGGTTCAGTGTTGGGGGAAGAATGTCAGAGGATCCTAAATCTCCATTTATGGGGTTTTATCAGCACCAAGGGAAGGAGAAGATTCTGGGGAGTGGAACCTCCCCGAGGGGGAATTTGGATTGGGAATTTGCATTGGGGAATTTTGGGGTGACACATTAACGCAGATCTTCATTTTGCAGGGAAAAAAAGGCAGAGAGCTCAAGGTCAGGCTGTGCCTCAGATCCCCAGAGCTCCTGGAACGCAGGACAGGAGCAGGGTCACCCCTGGAGCCACTCTGAGCAGGGAATTCCCTGCCCTGTCCCCCTGTCCCAACCCATCTCCCAGCTCAAACCCTTTTCTTATTCTTCTCCTGATGATTTCATTCCTCACACAGCAGGGATTAAACTGAGCACTGCAGAAAAAAAACCTGGTGTGGTGCAACCCTGGCGTTAATAAAACCTGGTTTAGTAAAACCTGGCTGTGGGAGTGCTCAGTCTGCTGCAAGAGAGCAGGGAATTGTTCCCCTCTGCTCATGGAACCTGTGTCCTTGGAGCACCCTCCTCATCCTCACAGAGCAAACACAAAGGGTGATTATGTGCATTAATTAAAAACACCTTTCGGGGTAATTAATAAGAGCCCTCTCATGTTTTGCTGCTCTCTTCTCCAAGTCCCTCCTGTGTGCACTTGGATTTTGGGATCCAGCTTCTCACTGGGATTTTTGGGATCCAGTTTTTCACTGGGATTTCGGGACACAGTTTTTCCTTGGAATATTGGGATCCAGTTTTCCCCTGGGATTTTGGGATCCAGCTTCTCCCTGACATTTTGGGATACAACTTTTCCTCAGGATTTTGGGAGCCAGCTTTTCCCTAGCAGTTTGGGACCAGTAAGACAAGATTAATATTACCACTCACTGGGATTTTGGGATCCAGCTTTTTCCTGGGATTTTGGGATCCAGATTTTGGAATCCGGATTCTCCCTGGGATTTTGGGATCCAGATTTTGGAATCCGGATTCTCCCTGGGATTTTGGGATCCAGCTTTTCCCTGTGGCCTCAGGGGAGCCCTGGGTCAGGCAGTGCAGGAACAGGGAGGGACAAAACCCTTCTCAAGCTGTTCCTTCACCAAACCCAGGAGAGCAGATCCTGTTCTCTGGTCGCAGTTTTCCCTGTGGCTCAGACCAAGGAGGGGCCCAGAACACCTCAGAAACCAACTCAGAATAATTCCCCAGCCTGAATTCTGTGCCCGTGGCTGTTTGCAGCAATATTTGCCAGGAATTCAAAGCCGGGGCTTGAACTCAGGGGCTTTGCTTTCTTTAGTCCCCTGAATAGACTGAACACGGAGCTTTTTCCTCTGCAGAGCCCCGGAATATCCCGAGTTCAAAGGGATGCAGGAGGATCATCCCAGCCTCGGTAATGGCCCCTGCTCCTGGGCTTTGTTGTGCTACAAAGGCAAAGCCACTGAAGTGATTTGGAGCCTGCAGCTGCAGACACCACTGCTTTCTCTCTCTTTCTCTCTTTCTCTCTCAATTTGTTGTATCCAGCTCCCAGACAAGCTCAGTGCATTCCCCATTCGCCTCTGACACGGAAAGGCCTCGGCTTCATCCACAGCTGAGCCACAAAGGCAGGAGTGCCCTGAACCCCCCTGGGGGAGGATCACAGGGAACAGGGGCTCATTCCGCTCCTCAGGAGGAGTCACTTTATCTGAAATTGGATCCTGATACTGGGATTAGCGGGACAGACTCTGCAGCAGCTCACAAACCTCTCCCTGCTGCTCTCCACAAATCCCAGAGCGCCTCAGGCCCCTGTGTGACCCCACAAGGCCTGCAAAGGCCTTGGGCTGCTCTGGAGAATAAAACACATTAAAAAGCTGATTAGAAACATGATATAAAGCACCAGTGTGGTGTTTGTGAGGGTCCCCAGGATGAGGTGGGAGATGAGAATGATAGTAAAAGGTTTTAAAATCATAAAATTCGGGGAATTAGAAAGAAGCTAGACTTAACGGGGCCCTGGAAAAATGTTAAAAATAGACTCTGAAAATGTTAGGCTTTGTGTTTGCCAGATCATGTGAAATTGCACCTGCGTAAGCAGTATATGATAAATTATATAATTGTTAGATGCAATGATTGTTTAGTAATTAAATATAATTATTGTTTAATTGTAAGAAGAATCATGAGAAACTATGTTAGAAATTTGAGGGGGCCACGAGAAGCCCATGCTTTGATGAAATCTATGTGTACAATAGAACAAAGTAAGTTGAATAATTAACATGAAAGTTAATTATTAAATGATAGAATATAAAAACATGTTCATCCCAAACCCATGTTGGAGTCAGATTTGGGTTTGTACCCCTGACACCCCGAGCTCTTCAATAAAAGCACCTACATATAATCATTCTGTGATTCTGTGTTTCTGAACACTAACAAGAAAGGGAAAAGTAAACACAGAGCCAGCCAGGCACAGCAAATCCCCCAGCTGGAGCTGCCAGTCTGGGCAGATTTGCTGTTCCTGTGCTGGAAATCCCTTGGATTTACTGGGGGTGTGAGCCACGGGCAGGAAAACCTGCTGGGACCTGGCCCAGCACCGCAGGGATTTCCCTCTGGGTCAGGGGTTTCCAAAACCTCATTTCCTGGCAGTAAATTCTGTCCAGAACTGCCCAGAAATGTGCAGGAACTGTGCCAGCCTCAGGGAGGGCACCAGGAGAGCCAGAGGAGATCAGGTGGGACCAAGGACAAACTGCACAGGGAGAAATTCCCACTTTAACTGGGAATTGAGAACTTTTAATTCAAACTCTTCCTGTGTTTTCTCTCCCAGCATCAGCTGAAAGCTGGTGAGTTCTGTGGGTAACAGACAAAACTTTCTAAATCCCCTGAATGTCCCAGCCCAGATTTTGTTTGTCCTGGGAGGCAGCAGGAGGAGCTGCCTCCCTTCACCCACCACATCTCCCTCCCAAACCCTTCCTGCCCTAAAAACTCCCAGGTTTTCCATTACTTCCCTTTGCAGCAAATGAAAGCTGAACCAGTCACCACTCAGGATGAGAGAGGCAATGGAATTTGATTTAATTTCTGGGGTTTAGGGTGTTTTTTTTTCCTGGTTTTGTTGGTTTGGTTTTTATTTTTTTCCCATCTCCTCTCTAAACTGGTTCTTCCTCATGTTTTATTTGTGGATCCTGCTGTCCTGAGCCCTCCATGACAAACAAGATGCCGCTGCTAAACCTTCTCAGGAGGAGAGCAGGATAGAATTTTCTTTCCTCCTTTCCTTGTTATGTTGTGCCATAAGAACAATAATATCCCTCCCTTTGTAGCATAATTAAAATAAACTGCTGTGCTGTGGCATTTAGTCAATTGGAGGAGTTTATTGCCTCGTGTGCAACAAATCCTCCGAGCTCCCAGCTCAAAGCACTCCTGAATTTTGGCTTTTCGTGCTCTGGCTGAGGAGGAGCTGCTGATCCATGAGCTGATGCAGCCCTGGGCAGGTTCAGGTGACCTGGGGAGCTCCAGTCCTGTGTGATCACGGTCACTTGGAGAATTCCATTTCCTCACCTGTTTCTCAAACACCTGAAACCCTCCTGAGAACCTGAGCTCCTGGCAGATCCTGGTTTTTGGGGTGAATTCAATAAATCTCTTCCCCTGGGAGAACCCATTTTTTGGGGCAGAAGAAGGTGAGTTCTATAAACCTTTTCTCCTGGAAGATCCCATTTTATGGAGTGAGAAGAAGGTGAATTCAATAAAATCTTCCTTTTCCCCTGGAAGATCCCATTTTTGGTGGGCAAAATAAGGTGAATTCAATAAATCTTTTCCCCTGGAAGATCCCTTTTTTTGGGGAAGAAGAAGGTGAATTCAATAAAGGCACCTGTGAAATCCCATTTTTGGGGGCAGTAGAAGGTGAATTCATTACCCTCTTCCCCTGGCAGATCCTATTTTTTGGGGCAGAAGAAGATGAATTCAAGAAATTTTTCCCCTTGGAGATCCCATTTTTTGGGGCAGAAGAAGGTGAATTCTATAAACCTTTTGGTGAATTCATTACCCTCTTCCCCTGGCAGATCCCATTTTATGGAGTGGGAATAAGGTGAATTTAATAAATCTTTTCCCCTGGGAGATCCCATTTTTGGGGGCAGAAGATGAATTCAATAAAGGCACCTGGGAAATCCCATTTTTTGGGTAGAATAAGGTGAATTCAAGAAATCTTTTCCCCTGGTAGATCCCATTTTTTGGGGCAGAAGAAGGTGAATTCTATAAACCTTTTGGTGAATTCATTACCCTTTTCCCCTGGAAGATCCCTTTTTTGGGGGGCAAAATAAGGTGAAGTCATTACCCTCATCCCCTGGCAGATCCATTTTATGGAGTGGGAATAAGGTGAATTTAATAAATCTTTTCCCCTGGGAGATCCCATTTTTTAGGGCAGAAGATGAATTCAATAAAGCCACCTGGGAGATCCCATTTTTTGGGCAGAATAAGGTGAATTCAAGAAATCTTTTCCCCTGGTAGATCCCATTTTTTTGGGGCAGAAGAAGGTAAAGAATTCAGTAAAGCCACCTGGGAGATCCCACCCTACTGCACCAGATTTTACAATTCTCCCTTGCCAGAGCACCTTTGTACATAGAATATGAAAAGCAGGTCACTGACAGCAACAACCAAAAAAAAAAGAAGAAAAAGGACAATAAACCTGCAAATTTATAGTGTAATTTTGCCCTAGTTACAACAGTGTACAACTCTGACAAGCAACGCTGCTCTCCACAAACAAATTTATCACCACTGGTTGCTCCTCTATTGCTTTCAATAAGAAATGCCAAAATAAGTATGATTTAACAATGCCATCAGCTGGCTGCAACCCTCGACAGATTCGCTGCATTACAACCAAATTGGTCTCTAAGTGTGGTATTTAAAAAAAAATAAATAAAAAAGGAATGAACCCGCACCTAAATCTGCCACTTAATGCTCCACAGCTCTGCCTCAATATTTACTGGGAGCCAGTAGAAAATTGTCTTTGCGTTTTAATTTGCATATTCATGGGGTTGTCATAGAGCTTGAAGGTTTTTTCTGCTTTGTTAAAACACTTTAAATATTTGAGGTTTTTAGTGCTCAGTTTATGTAAATCCCACTGGGAGCAGCGAGGCTTTGCCTGGTGCTGGGTTTGGGATTCTGCTGCAGCCTGGCCTAGAGGTTTAGGGGGTAAAAGTGATTTATGGGGAGGAAGTGATTTAAGGGTAAAGGTGATTTAGGGGGAAAAAGTGATTTCGGAGGTAAAAGTGATGTAAGGGGAAAAAGTGATTTAGGGGGAGGAAATTCTTTATGGGGTAAAAGTGATTTTGGGGGAGAAAGTGATTTATGGGGAGGAAATTATTTGGGGGTAAAAGTGATTTATGTGGAGGAAATTATTTGGGGGTAAAAGTGATTTAGGGGGTTAAAGTGATTTAGGGGGTAAAAGTGATTTGGGGGGTAAAAGTGATTTAAGGGGAGAAAGTGATTCAGGGAGTAAAAGTGATTTAGGGGGCAAAAGTGATTTAGTGGTTAAAGTGATTTAGCGGGTAAAAGTGATTTATGGGGAGGAAATTATTTGGGGGTAAAAGTGATTTAGAGGGAGAAAGTGATTTAGTGGGAGGAAAGGATTTAGGGGGTTTAAAGTGATTTAGGGGGTAAAAGTGATTTCAGGGGATAAAAGTGATTTATGGGGAGGAAGTAGTTTAGGGGTGAAAGTGATTTAGGGGGAGAAAGTGATTTAAGGAGAAAAAGTGATTTAGGGGGAGGAAATTATTTTGGGATAAAAATTATTTAGGGGCTAAAGGTGATTTCAGGGGAGAAAGTGATTTAGGGGGTAAAAGTGATTTAGGGGTGAAATCCCTGTGCTGGAAATTCGGAGCAGAACTGAAGCTGCCCAGGGAGGATGGAAACCAGGCAGCAGAGCTGGGAGGAATTCCACACTCCTGGACACAGCTCCTGTTTCCCACAAAAATCCCCAAATCCTGGTGGTTTCTCCAGTCTCCTCCACCCCATGAGCAGTTTGGGGTGAGGGATTCACTCTGAGCCCCCAGCTCTGAGCTGGGCGCTGATTTTTGGATGCAAAGCCCAGGGGAGGAGGTGGAAATAACTCCACACTTTGGGTTTCCTAAGGATGCTTTGTCAAACGTTACTGAAATCAAAACACTTGGAAGCCACGCTGGGAAAACAAAACCAAAACCAAAATCAAAAACAAAAACAAAAACAAAAACAACAACAACAACAACAACAAAAAGAAACAAGAAAATGAACAAATAAAATGTTTTAAATGTGAAACCCACATAAAAGGGGAAGTATTGAGTGGAGAGAGTTTACTCAATCTGTTCTTGCCTGAAAACCACGTTGCACAAACTATTAAAACCCATCCAGTTTATATCCTGTGGGATGTAGTAATGTTGTTTTTAAGCAGGAGAATATTTAGACTTGTGCCCAGGCTCACAAAGGCTGCACTGCTCAGCACAGAGCACATCTGGGCTAAAAGGCACTTGAGCTGTTGACCCTGTGTTTGTTCTGGGTTTGTTATAATCTCAGTTTATAACCATAAATAACCTCAGTTCCAAGATTTATTTCTTATTTACACTGGGACCTCTCTGTGTATCCTTCGATATTTACTCACGTGGGGTGTCCTGAGTGATTCCCTGTTCCAGCAGCAGATCCTGGCTCTGTTTGTCACGGGCACAGCCCTGCCCAGGGTGTCACAGCTCCAGCAGGCCCTTCCTGCAGCACTCAGGGATGAACTCCTCCCTGCAGTGTCCTTGTGTGGGCACGGGACACAAACGTGGCTGAAAAACCCCCAAAATCACCCCAAAACCTGCCAAAATCTGCTTCAGCACCCGAATAACCCCCAAAATAACCCCAAAATCATCCAAAATCACCCCAAACCCACCAAAATTTGCTTCAGCACCCTCAAAACCCCCAAATCACCCAAAGGGAGTCATCTCTCCTTTTTTCCTGCCTCTGGCCTCTCTCCCCCTTGCCCTGACCAAGTGATGGAAGTTAACGAGATAAGGGAACCTTATCTCTGACCTCCCTTCACGTTGTCATTGGGGCAGGTTGCAGCCCTGCCCTTGTGCTGCATCTCTGATGCTTTGTGTGAAAAACAGGGGCAGAGATCCCCTAAAACCCCTGGATTTTTGGCCAAAGGGGGTTTTTCTGTGCGGCCACCACGTCCTCACGGGGCCGGGTTGGTGGCACCAGGGGGACAATGGGGGACAATGGGGCAGCTGGCCCTGGCTCACGTCACAGCTCCATTTTCCAGAGCAGACAGCAGACAATGGCTCTCCTCCAGAGCAGCCAGATGGCTTCAAAAGATCCCTCTGCCTCCGAGGCGCCATATGGAATATTAATTAATAATAGATTAATAAACCTTCCCCCACTTGAAGGTGTCATCTGTTTGTGCGCCACAAAACAAATGATGGTGCTCGGGGAGCATCACTTTGGAGATGTCCTTCAGTGACCTTCGAGGGTCATATGGAATATTAATTAATAATAAATTATGAATTAATAATAGATTAATGGAGGTTCCCCCACTTGAAGATGTCACCCGTTTGTGTGCCACAAAACAACAGCGGCGCTCGGGGAGCGTCCTTTGGAGATGACCCCTCAAGGGTCATATGGAATATTAATTAATGATAGATAATTAGAGGTTCCCCCACTTAAAGGTGTCATCTGTTTGTGCACCACAAAACAATGGGAGCATCTCTTTGGGGATGTCCTTCAGCAACCCTCGAGGGTCATATGGAATATTAATTAATAATAGATAATTAGACCTTCCCCCACTTGAAGGTGTCACCTGTTTGTGTGCCACAAAACAATGGTGGTGCTTGGGGAGCATCTCTTTGGAGATGTCCTTAGTGACCCTCGAGGGTCATATGGAATATTAATTAATATAGATTATATTAATTAATAATAGATTAATAGAGGTTTCCCCCACTTAAAGATGTCACCTGTTTGTGTGCCACAAAACAACGGTGGCACTCGGGGAGTGTCTCTTTGAGGATGTCCTTCTATGACCCTCAAGGTTCATATAGAATATTAATTATTGATAGATAATTAGAGGTTCCCCCAGTAAAAGGTGTCATCTGTTGGTGCGCCACAAAACAACGGGAGCGTCTCTTTGGAGATGACCCCTTGAGGGTCATATGGAATATTAATTAATAATAAATTAATAGATCTTCCCCCACTAAAAGATGTCATCTGTTGGTGCACCACAAAACAATGGTGGCGTTTCTTTGGAGATGTCCTCCCCTGACCCTTGAGGGGATCCCAGCTCCATCCATGCAGAGCTGCTGGAACCCAGGGCACAGGGGAGATTTCTCTGCCTGTCCTAAAATGTCCTGACCCCCAGGAGAATGCTGCTTTTAACCTTCATCCATGGAGAAAGCCTCCAAAACTTTGGGATGAATTGGAATCTACGAGCATGTGAAATTGATTGTGGTGGAGTTTAGCACAGGGTGAAAAACGTAGAGTTTTGGGTTTTTAGTATGGAGGTGGGTAGGAGACAAGATGGAGGATTCTGGGCATTGTCTGATCTCCTTCTTGCTCTTCATCTGCTCCATTTCCTGCAGTGTTGGGGGCACAGGGTGATTAATTAGAAAGAACCACAACGCAGATGCTGCGTGGACAGAAAAATAATCAGTTATTGGTAGAAAGGTAGAAATAAAGTACATTCCAAGAGAAAATGGGACAAAACAGCTTTAAAACACCTTGAACCTGCGTGTCTGGTGACTTTTGGTGCCTTCTCTTTGCTCAGTCTGAGATGTAGGTGCAGTGTCACAGACATCTTTTATGGAAAATCCTTTCCTTAGGATTTTCCCTCCTGAGAAGCTGGGAGGCCTCAGGAACAAAATTAAAACAATGGTTATCTGCTGCTGTGGAATGCAACAGGTGCATCTGGGATTGGTCTCACGGGGTTGTTTCTAATTAATGGCCAATCACAGTCAGGTGGTTCAGACTCTCTGACCGAGACACAAACCTTTGTTATCATTCCTTCTTTTTCTGTTCTTAGCCAGCCTTCTGACGAAATCCTTTCTTCTATTCTTTTAGTATCGTTTTAATGTAATATATAGGATAAAATAATAAATCAAGCCTTCTGAAACATGGAGTCAAATCCTCGTCTCTTCCCTCAACCTGAGACCTCTGTGAGCACGGTCACACTGCAGAACTCCTGAGAAGAGAAAAATAAACATCAACCTGAAGAGCAAAACCCCAAGATTCCCATCAACCTCTCATTCCTAACACAGAACTTTTCAGAGTCTCCCACCCACGAGGGAGGTTTGGGCAGAGAAGGGACAGGGGAGGGACCCCAAAGGCTCTGGTGTGGCAAGCTGTGGCCAGCTGACAATTTCAGAGAGGGGAGGGTGGGACTGCCAGCGCCCAGCCCAGGGCAGGATTCCTGTGAGGAGCACAGCAGGGATGCATGGAATGCCCAAAAGCACCATCTGAACCTGGTTTTATTTCCATTTAATGGTATTTTTGCCCCCACCGGGGCTCCTCATCCCTGGTTCTGTCGCTGCTCTGGTGAGGGAGCATCTCCCTCACCCTCCTCTCCCCTGGGATCTCACCTCCTCACCACGAGCCGGGATAAGCAGCTTTAATTCAGTGTCAGCCTCATCTAGGGAATTAAGCTGGGCCCAGAAAAATCCTATTACTCTTGTGAGGGAAGGTGAATAAATGTGTATCTTGACTGATCGTGGATTAATCCCGGGATCCACTTAGGGCTGACAGGAGCCGTTGCCTAGCAATGTAATTGAATGTAAGGCTGAGCGTGCTGAAAAAAGGGTCAATTGCTAAATAAGCCCCCAGAACCTCATTCTCAGCCTTTTATTCCCCTTCACCTCAAGCTTTATGTTTTCCAAATATGAAACCAGTGACTCCCAGCAAGGAGATTATGGGATAAAGCAGTGGGAGCTCGTGGTTTGTGCCAGGTCTGGCTCAGCTCTCGGGATCTGGGGGAGAGGAGAGGAGAGGAGAGGAGAGGAGAGGAGAGGAGAGGAGAGGAGAGGAGAGGAGAGGAGAGGAGAGGAGAGGAGAGGAGAGGAGAGGAGAGGAGAGGAGAGGAGAGGAGAGGAGAGGAGAGGAGAGGAGAGGAGAGGAGAGGAGAGGAGAGGAGAGGAGAGGAGAGGAGAGGAGAGGAGAGGAGAGAGGAGAGGCTCCCTAATTCCTGCTTTTTCCCAGATTACCACACAAATGGTTTCCCTAATTCCTGAGGGTTTTTTTCCAAATTTTCAGTGACACTGCACAAATGGCACCCCTAATTCATGGGAGTTATCCTAAATTTTCAGTGAGACTGCACAAATGGCTTCCCTAATTCCTGGTTTTTCCCTCGAAATTCCCACAGTGGCACTGCACAAATGGCTTCCCTAATTCCTCTTTTTTCCCAGATTAGCACAGTGACACAGCCCAAGTGACTTCCCCAATTCCTGTTTTTTGCCCCCTAATTCCCACAGTGACGCTGCACAAATGGCTTCCCCAATTCCTGTTTTTTTCCCCCAAATTCCCACAGTGACACTGCACAAATGGCTTCCCCAATTCCTGTTTTTTTCCCCCAAATTCCCACAGTGACGCTGCACAAACAGCTTTCAGGCTACTGAGTCATTGCCCTGGGGAGGAGCAATAATTCCTTGTTCTGGGCAGGACAGAGCTGTGCTGATAAATGTCAAGTGTTGTGCTCGCCAGCTGGAGAGACGAGGCACAGAAATTCTGTCTGGAGCCCAATTCTGGGCTCAGCCCTGTGCCTCAGCACATTCATCACTTTTGGGGATGGGCTGAGGCCAATCCACAACGTTTGATGCGGCAAATGTGGCAGGCAGAGCTCCTGAGAGGAACTGAGGGGGGGTTTTGTGTTTGGGAACACAGATGGAGATCCTGAGATCCATTGAGGGAGGTTTTGGGATTTGGGAAGGCAGACAGAGCTCCTAAGATCAGTTGAAGGAGGTTTTTTGGTATTTGGGAACACAGACAGAGCTCCTGAGATCAGCTGAGGGAGGGTTTTGTGTTTTGGAATGCCATTTCACAATTTCTTGTGTGACAGACAGAGCTGAGATCAGTTGAGAAAGGTTTTTGTGTTTGGGAAGGCAGACAGAACTCCTGAGAGCATCTGAGGGAGGTTTTTATGTTTTGGGAATCCCAATTCACAATTTTTGTGTGGCAGACAGAACTGAGAGCAGTTGAAGGAGGTTTTTGTGTTTGGAAATGCAATTTCACTATTTTTTTGTGTGGCAAACCTGGCAAACAGAGCTCCTGAGAGCAGCTGAGGGAGGTTTTTGTGCTTGAGGTGTTTCCTCCTTCCCTGAGGATTCACCAAACACCAGAACGCAGAGGAAAGGCCTTCAGGCCCCTCCTTCCATGGATTTTGGAGAAACTGACCCCTCAGAGCAGGGATTCCTATGGATCCATCCCCTCCTGGCTGCTGCCAGACAGAAATGTGGTTTGGGACCCTGGACTGGGCCACAGACAGAAGCACATCCCAAAATTCCCCACATCCCAAAATCCCCCACATCTCAAAATCCCCCACATCCCAAAATCCCCCCTTCAGCAGCTCCAGTCTCCATGGCAGGAGAGGAAGGGAAGGAACCTGACTGGGAGAAATCCCAGTTTTACTCCATCCTGAGGCTTTAATCCCTTTTATTTCTCCCTGCTCAGGCATTCCTGAGGAGGAATCCACAGCCCAGGGTTTGATATCCACAGGATCCCTGTGTGGGCACTCCAGAACCTCTCCCCACCCATTCCCATGGATCTGTGTTTACATTGCATGGAAAACAGGTCCAGAATTGGAAAAAAAAAACCCCAAAAAACCCTCAAGAAATCTAAGCAAACACCTAATTAGTAAAAATAAACCCCCAAGGGCTGCAACAAGAGCCATCCCACAAATGTGGCACCAGCCTGCAGCACTGGGAGGATTTTAGGAAATCTCTCCCTTGTTGTGCAAAGCAGAGAGAAAAACACGTTAAAAGATGAAGGATTTGATGGGTTTTTTTCCCCCTCCTCTGTTGATTGCTGTTGCTTGGAGTTACCTGGGCAGGAAACATCTGCTTTTTCCCCATTAAAGAGCAAAGATTAGCAGGTTTCAGTTCAACCTGGCATTCTGTAGTTATTTACTGGGACTTGAGGAGAGGAAAAAAAAAAAGAAGAAGTTGGAACCTAATTACAGAGCAGATGCTGAGAGTGGTATTTATTCACCAAAACCACACAGGTCATTCATTAAAATCTCAGTTTTAATTAGCAAACACCTGTTTTGTGTTTGATTTTACACTGATCCGGACTGGCTGCAATTTGCTTTCTGCAGGAGGAGCAGTTCCAGGGTGTGACAGGGACAGGGCTGGTCCCAGCTGCCCCAAACCCCCCAGTTTTGGGATTTCACTGAGCCCAGGCCTTTCTAGGAATAAAACTTGAATTTTGGATCAGGACTAATCCTAGCAAAGGTGAGCAAGACTCAGTGCAGGCCTCGCTTAACCTGAGGATTAAATAAAAGCAAACTAAACACCTTCTGGAGCCCAAGCAGCATCTTCATCTTGGGCCTTGCCATCCCCAGTCCTTGAGAAGTGCATTTAACACAACGCTGAGCACTGAAAACGCCTTTTGATGACAATGCTGAGCTGAGCTGTGTTTTTGTGGATGCAAATTAGCCCCGGTAATGAATTCCTCTTTGAAATGGATGGATTTGAAGCTGGTGTTCTCTATCACAGCCACACGTTGCTCATTGTCCTCAAAGCACTTGATTTTCAAAAACATTCTGGCACCCACACAATCGCTGCTCTGGAATTTTTCAAAGCCCCTGAATCAATACCTGCCTCGTCCTTTAAATAAGGATGAAATAATTCTTTAATTCAGAGAACGGTGAGGCAATAAACCAATTACAGTAATTAAAGCATTGCTGTAATAAGGGTCACCCAGACAGGCGAGTGATACGAGCGATACCTGTGATTATAAAATCATTGTAATTTAGGATGTTTTCTCCTGAAAACATTCCACGTCCTGAATTCCTGCCATTTCTCATAGCCCATGAGAGCCAGGGTCCTCCCCACTGCAACAAGGGGGGAAAACATTTCCTGGGGAAGGTGGAAATGAAGGGATGCACAAATTCAATTTAAATGAAGGGATGCACAAATTCAATTTAGCTGTGTCCCCCTGGGTGGGCTGAATGCTGTTAATCCATCCAGGCCCTGCAGGGGAAGGGTGTGAGGGGTGCTCAGGGTGGTGTGCGGTTCTCGGCTGTTTGAAGGGCCTGGAAAGGCCCGGGGTGGCCTTGGGGCAGCCCGCGTATTGAAGGACGAGAAGAGGCTTCAGTTCTTCTTTTGGTCTCTGTGTTTATTAATTGTTTATCTAAAAGATTTTCTTTCGGCCCGACAGAGCTCTGCTCAGCAGCCAGCCATGAGCACACTCATAGGGCGGTCACCTATCTTTATACCCAAAGTTGCGTATGCAATATTTACCATTTTTCCCCAATACCTTTCACCCTTATTGCCCGGTGCACTTTTAGTAATGACCAATCCCAAAGTGCCACCATCACCACAGAAGATGGAGGAGGAGAAGAAGAAGAAGAAGAAGAAGGACAGGACACGCCCCAATTCCTCCATCTTACTTCTCTAAACCCCCCTGTACAGAAATCCTAAACCCTGTGTCTCACTCTCTAATTAACTAATCCCTTCACCATTCACCCCGGTGAAACCCTCCTGTCCTCATACAGGTGTCGTCTCCTGTGTAGGATCAAAGTCCAGCCACCAGACACTTCTGGAACATTCCAGGACTCCCGAGCCCCCCAAGGGTGGTCTCAGTGACTCGGCACCTCAGTCCTGAGGTGCTGAGATCCCACAGGGTGGGATCTCCTGGAGGAGCTCTGGGGCAGCTCCAGCCTTGCTGCTGCTGCTGCTGCAGGGGATGGGGACACAGAATTTGGGGATCTGGAACCTGGGGGTGCCCTAAACAACACCCTGGTGTTTATGAAGCCCCTCACGATGAATGGCTGGTTTCTAAAGGCAGCCTTTGAGCTTTAGCAGCCCTCAGTGTGTGTTTGAACTGGCCACAAACAGATCTGAGAGTGATGGCTCAGAGCCCTCGCTGCTCCTCACTGAGCTCCATCCATCCCCCTGAGAGGAGCCACAAACCCAGAGGACAAACACAAAGCCACAACCACAGAAACACAAACCCAGAGCCACAAACACAAAGTCACAAACACAGAGCCACAAACACAGAGCCACAAACACAAAGTCACAAACACAGAGCCACAAACACAGAGCCACCAACCCAAAGCCTCAAAAAGAGAGCCACAAACATAAAGCCACAAACTCACAGCCACCAACCCAGAGGCACAAACACAAAGCCACAAACACAGAGCCACAAACACAGAAACACAAACCCAGAGCCACAAACCCAGAGCCACAAACACAAAGTCACAAACACAGAGCCACAAACCAAAGCACACAAACACAGAGCCCCAAAAACAGAGCCACCAACCCAAAGCCTCAAAAAGAGAGCCACAAACATAAAGCCACAAACTCAGAACCACCAACCCAGAGGCACAAACCCAAAGCCACAAACACAAAGTCACAAACCCAGAGGCACAAATTTGTCACCACATTTCTCTTCACAGAGAAAAGCAAGGCCCAACGTCCCAAGAATATTTCTGGGTTTCACATTCTCTGAACATCAGAGAAAGGAAAAACAATTCTTATCTCATTTACTGCTCCTGTGGTTGTTCACGAGTGGAATGCATGGTGGAAGATTGTTTACCTGAAGGGAATTGATAATTGGATTTTGGCATGAGTGTTTTGATTCACAGACCCATTGGATCCAGGTGTGTTTGTGTCAGGACTGTCGGGACAATCACGAGATTTTGTGCAGTTCGTGGGAATCCCTAAAATCAGAGGGTTTTGGGAAAGCTGCAAAAGCAGTTGAGTGCTTGTCAGACTCAGTTTAGATGCAATGTAATGTAATATAGAATAATACAGTATAATAAAGTAATTAATTAGCCTTCTGATAAGATGGAGTCCTTCTCATCATTTTTCCCTTTGTTGGGGCATTCCCTGCAAACACTGCACAAACCCAGAGGCACAAACACAAAGCCACAAACCCAGAGAGGCTTTTCCCAGCCCTGAGCCCGCGTTTGTCTGGAAACCCCAGCAGGATAATGGAATTTGCAGCTTCAGGAGCAGCCCCACAGCCCAAACCCCCCTGAGGCAGGCTGGGGATGGGATTTAGCAGAGTTTGTCCCTACAGGATCCCAAACTGCAGAGTTCCACTCTCCAGGGACTCTCTCCGTGGTCAGGAGGAGGAAAGAGCTCAGGGTTACCCGGAGTAATTGGAACTGCACGACCCCAGAGCTCCTCAGCAGAGAATCACAAAAGGCTCAGCCCTGCAAATCCTCGCAGAGCTGGTTCAGGAATTCAGAAATTCTGCTCAAGCAGCCCCAGCACAGAGCCCTGCCTCGCCTTTCATCCCCTCATCCTCCCGCGCCTTCCAAACGAGATAAAATGGGATTAAAGCTGCCCCAGCAGGAGCTCCCCAGGTGAGAGTTACCCCAGCCGTGCTCTCCTCAACAGCCCTGGCACCTCAAACCACTCGGGGTCACAGAAATTCCCCCCCACAAAATCAAACAGCCTCAGAAAGAGATGAACTCCTCTAAACCAGGTCTGCTTCTAATCAGCTTTAATATCAGAGCAGCAGCAGCAGCAAGCTCCCTGCTCAGGCCACAAATGACAGGTTTATTATCCTTGCTTTTGAAACTGAGAAATTGGTTCAGACTTTGGGATGGCTTTTAGAGACCACCAAGAGGAAAAAAAAACCCAAACAAACAAACAAGGGGTAAAAAAAAAGTCAAAAAGAGAAAAAAATAAGGATAATAAGAAAGGAAAGAATAAAGGAAGTGGGTATCTTGTGAGATTTTTAAAGCTTTGTAGAAAATGCAGTCAGACAGACCAGTCGTGCTGCTGTCATCTTGCTTCCACGGAACTTTGGGCAACTTCAAAAGGAAATATTTGGGGGTTTTAACCCTCTCTGTGCTGGGTGGGGAGATCAGTCCAGCAGGTGATCTCCCTTTGCAAAGAGATCAGGGGTGGTTTATTGCATAATTCAGGCTTATGTTGGATTTATTCCTAAATATTTAATGATCATTTGGTGCTCAGGTAAAGGGAATTAAAGGCCAGTGGTGAAAAACCCCTTAAAAGACACCTTAAAGCAGTGACAATGTTCCTGAATGAACTCTCAGCCTGACATTAGTCCCGCTAAAGACAGCAGGATTATTCCAGGGCTGATTTTCTCAGCTGATGAACTGTTTAATTGGACTGAACCCACTGGATAAACATCTACACTGGGAGAGCACAAAGGAAGGCAAACGAGCAGGGGAAGGAGGTTCCTTTCAGCAGAATTTGGATGCTCAGGAATTTTCCCTCCTCCTCCATAAACAACGGGCAGTCAAAGTCATGGCAATTAAAAAATTGGCACTTGGGCGCTGTCAGGGAGGAACGTGATTGCCCTGAGAGGCACAAAAAACCACATTTTGTAGACAAAGCAGCCCCTTTGTGTTTTTCCAGGAGTCATTTCAACCTCCTGACACCGACATGGAGGGGAGGAAGAGGGGAACAAGAGGGGAGGAAGAGGGGAATGGGAGGGGAGGAAGAGGGAAAGGCATGGGAAGAGGCAACAGAGGGAAAACCAGAGGGGAGGAAGCAGCAACTCCTGACAAAAAGCAAATATTTACCCAGCGAGGCTCTGCAATAATCTGCTCTTTGATATCACAAAGGAGAGCTCCAAAACCCCAGCGCTGTTTAATCAACATGTTTGAGCACAAGCAGGGAACATTCCTGCACAAACCTGAGAGAAGCGAGCCGAGTTTATGGACATAACCCTAATTAATTTGGTGTGTTTGGATTGCCGGCGTCCCCGCTGAGCAGCTGCAGCTGTGCTGTGACAGGAGCCAGCCGTGCCCAGCTCCGGGTGTGCTCCACTCTGCAAATATTTGAGGCTCCTGCGTGGGCAGGTTGACACAGCAATGCAATCAATTAAACAAACAAGCTACGAGGGACGATTGACTGCGAGCACAACCGGCCTAGGGGGGGAATTGTTGGGGAAGATGGAACAGGAAAGGCTCTTAAATATGATTGCCTGGTAAAAGATTTGGAGAATATGGAAACTATAAGTGAGACTGAAATGAAAGCAAGCTTTGAGATCCCTCAGTTACTGAACAACTGGAAAACAATGGTGTGGCTGGCTGAAGGTGATCCCCTTTTGATGGAACAACCCCCTCTGCTTGCAGACAGCTCCAAGGGTCAGAGCAGACCCTGCAGCTTGGCAGAAGGGGCCAAAGAGGAGTTTTTAGGGTTTAAAATGTAACACAGGATGGTAATGTAATGATTCTTATAGGCTGTATGGAAATGCTGTAGGATTTGTATCTTGTACTGGATTGGTTAGTGAGAATCAGAATATTCAACACAGAAGAAGATTTATTGTATTGGAATGGCAACCTTGCTCTTTCATCCTCTGTACCACACTCTTGCCTTGTCTCTCTTTCCACTCTCTTTACTTCTCTTTGCTTGTCCGAGCTGTGCCTGGCAGCTCCCAGCAGGGTCCTTTGCAATAAACCCCAAATTCCACGACCTAGCTGCTGCAGAGATCCCTCATCTCCGTCCATCCCCACTGTCCCACCCCTCAGCGCTTCTGCAGGGAATGGGAACAAAAATGGGAATTTTGTTCCGTTTTTTCTGCACTGAGGAATCCACGGTTCTGTTTTGCTCCAGAACAAAACCCGAGGTCCTGGTTTATTCATGGCAAAGTGCAGCACGCATAACAAATGGTGGGGAAATTAAAGGCTGTGCTGCTTTGGAAACGGCTCCAGCAGCCCCGGGAGCTGGTGGGGCCAGCTGGAGATGAGCTGAGGTGAGGATGTGCCAAAATCTCCTTGTGTTCCTGGAGCAACATCCACACCAAGCGTTTCTCACTCCAAATATCCACCAGCGTCCAGGTTGTGCTGGCCCAGGCTGCTCCCTGAATTGATGGCAGTGATGGAAGCTCAGGGCTGGCCACTCATTTTTGAGGCAAGGCAGTGTGGGATTTGTGAGGTCTCCAGGACAAAGGAGGAATTGAGAATCTGACTCCATGTTCTCAAAAGGCTATTATATTATATTATATTATATTATATTATATTATATTATATTATATTATATTATATTAATTATATTATATCTATACTAAAGAACACAGAAAGGATACAGACAGAAGGCTAAAAAGATACTAAATTAATCTCATGACTCTCTCCAGAGTCTGACGCAGCTGGACAGTGATTGGTCATTAAGTTAGAACAATTCACATGAAACCAATGAAACAATCACCTGTTGGGTAAACAATGTCAAAGCCACATTCCAAAGCAGCAAAACACAGGAGAAGCAAATCAGATAATTATTGTTTTCCTTTTTCTCTGAGGCTTCTCAGCTTCCCAGGAGAAAATCCTGGGCAAGAGGATTTTTCAGAAAATGTGACGGTGACAGTGCAGAGCCCTGGGGCTGATCGGGACCCCAGAGATTCCCAGGCCCAGGGGTTTGATGGGAATGAAAAGGGACAGATGGGAGAGGGGGAATGGGAGAGGTGCAAAAACACCTCTGAGTGTGGGGAAGGGTGGCCTGGGATGGACATCAGTGAGGGAAGGATGGACATTACTGAAGGATGGATGGACATTTGTGAGGGAAAGATGGACAGGGATGGGGAAAAGATGGCCACGGATAGGTGAAGAATGAAGGCATGGTCACTGCTGAGGGAAAGATGGACACTTGTGAGGAAAGAATAGTGAGGGATGGGGGAAGGATGGCCAGGAATGGGTGAAAAACAAAGGGATGGACATTTGTGAGGGAAGGATGGACATTTCTGAGGGAAAGATGGCCAGGGATAGGGAAAGGATGGTCAGGGGTGGAGAAAGGAGGGAAAGATAGCCACTGCTGAGGGAGTGATGGATATTTCTGAGGGAAGGATGGGCATTTGTGAGGGAAGGATGGTGAGGAGTGGGGGAAAGATGGCCAGGGATGGGTTTAGAATGAAGGGACGGACATTTCTGAGGGAAGGATGGACATTTCTGAGGGAAAGATGGCCAGGGATGGGGAAAGGATGGCCAGGGGTGGAGAAAGGAGGGAAGGATGGTCACTTCTGAGGGAGTGATGGACATTTCTGAGGGGAGGATAGTGAGGAATGGGGAAAGGATGGCCAGGAATGGGTGAAAAACAAAGGGATGAACATTTATGAGGGAAGGATGGACATTTCTGAGGGAAAGATGGACATTTGTGAGGGAAGGATGGAATGACGGACATTTCTGAGGGAAGGATGGCCAGGGATGGACATGTCTGAGGGAAAGATGGACATTTGTGAGGGAAGGATGGAATGACGGACATTTCTGAGGGAAGGATGGGCAATGCTGAGGGAAGGATGGCCAGGGATGGACATGTCTGAGGTAAAGATGGACATTTGTGAGGGAAGGATGGAGTGATGGACATGTCTGAGGGAAAGATGGACATTTGTGAGGGAAGGATGGAATGATGGACATTTCTGAGGGAAGAATGGGCAATGCTGAGGGAAGGATGGCCAGGGATGGACATGTCTGAGGGAAAGATGGACATTTGTGAGGGAAGGATGGACATTTCTGAGGGAAGGATGGACATTTGTGAGGGAAGGATGGAATGATGGACATTTCTGAGGGAAGAATGGGCAATGCTGAGGGAAGGATGGCCAGGGATGGACATGTCTGAGGGAAAGATGGACATTTGTGAGGGAAGGATGGACATTTCTGAGGGAAGGATGGAGTGATGGACATTTCTGAGGGAAGGATGGACATTTGTGAGGGAAGGATGGAGTGATGGACATTTGTGAGGGAAGGATGGACATTTGTGAGGGAAGGATAGAGTGATGGGCATGTCTGAGGGAAGGATGGCCTCCGCAGTGTCCCTGGCTCCAGCACTGGCCGCTGCAGGAAGCACAAGCCCTGCCAGCCCTGAGGATGAAGAGCCAACTGTGTGCAGTGGAGAAGCAGCTGGAGCTGCTGTCCCTGGCAGCAGCAGCAGCAGCAGCAGCTGACCTGGCCTGAGACATCCCAGGAATTGAAATCCAGCGTGTGCAGCGTTTGCTGGCTGGGCTCCCTCCTGGAACAGCTGCTGGAGGAACTCTGCCAGCAGGAATAGGATATTTCTGTGGGTTTGGTCTCCTGCTCTGCCAGCATGGCCTTTATTTTCAGCCTAATAATTTTATTATTCTGCCAGAGAAAGGAGAGATCCTCAGAAGAGAACTGAAGTCACACTGGTTCTTGGATAAACCCCTCACATTTCTATAAAAATCCACTCAAGATGTGGAAAAATCCCACAGAATCCAAATTCACCTGAGCAGGCTCCCAGGGTGGGGCTCAAACCAAGGTGATGCTGCTGTGCTGAAACCTCCTGTCACAGGGGTAAAATATCCCTGAATCAAACTGGAGAAAGGACTTTTCCTTAGACAAACAAAGCTCTGCCATCACCTTGGCCCTGTTGGAGTTTGGTGAATCAGGGGGTGAGAGGCCGATCCCAAATTTCCTTTTGGGAGCAGATCAATGCCTGGCTCAGCCTCTGCTCTCACCCCTGCAGATCAGAGCTGACACTCCCCAGCCTGCTGCAGAATTAATAACTCAGCTCAGTTCAGCCCTGAACACACAAAAATATCATCAAATCCCAGCATGGGCAATGATGCTCCAGGACAAGGACTTGGGGCCTCATCGCCCACCCAGGTTTTTACCAATTTTTGGATTGCTGAGGTTTGCAACGTCCCTTTGGGCTAAAACAGCTGAAAAGTGGGGCCAATACAAACCACTAAAACTCCATTTTCCATTTAAGTTCCAGCTAAGAACCACAAGCACTGCAGACAGTACAGATATTCAGCGTCATCATTTTATGGACAGTATCATAATTTTATATTCAGTATCATAATTTTATATTCTGTTCTTATCATTTGTGATTTCTTGGGTAATTCCAAAGGGCTGAAGTTGTTTTTAAGGGGTGCTATGAAGTTTTAGCACATTAAATATCTGTGTATGTGGTGTTGAGAATTTTATGGAGTGAAATTCAGGCCTGTCCCAGGATCCAAGGGATGGAAAATGGAAAATGGACCATTTCCAACCCCCCAGCAGTCAGAGCCTCACAGACTGGAGCTGCTGTGTCCTTATGGCTGGGCAGAGCTTCCCAGGCTGCTTTTCCATGGTTTTTTCATGGATCTGGTTTAAAAAGTTCCAATTTAAGGATGAAACCTCTCAGCCTGATGCCGGGACATCGGATCTTTGGGCATCTGCCTGAACAAAGGCTGTTTGCTCAGTTTAAAAGCCCATAAAGAGAAGAATTTGGGCATTTCAAAGCTCTTATTTTCACATTTGCCACTCCAGAGGAGCCCAGCAAGCTCCAGGAATTTGGGAAAGCTTGGGCTCAGCATCCAGGGGCTGCAGGAACCGAGTCAGGTTTCCCTCAGTGTGCGCCAGGCAGGCAGGGAATATTCATTCATCACCTCCCATCCTGTTTTGTCACCCTTTTTGTTCCGTGTAGCTGCGTTTATGTGAAGTGTGCAGCAGGGATGTTTGTGTTTGTATTTACATGACTGTTATTAGAGGAAGAGCTGCCACTTTGACACTGCATTTATGTGGGAGCCATCTCCCACTTTCTAATGCAGACTTGGCTTTTTTATTTCAATTTTTTTCCCCCCATTTTCTTTTCATCCTGGCTGAGGATGTGTCCTACTTTCTTGTTTAGAAGATGATATGCTTGCATTATGCATTCTAAATATAGGTTTTTATTTTTTCTTTTCTTGTGCAAAGCAGGTTGACGTGGTCGTCAAAAGAAATGAATTCAGAGTTCCTCTCCTGCCCCAGGGGAGCTGTGCTGGGAGAATTTTATTCCAAGCAAGGGCTAAAACACCAAGCTGCTGATGTGTTCCAGGACAATTTACTGCATTTTGGATTTTTGTTTTTTTTTTTTACCTGTTTTTATCACAATTTGGGACTGGCAGGGCCTGAGGAGGAGGGGAGGAGGGAGCAGAAAAACTCAAAGGGAGCGAGGGTGCATTCAAAATGCCTTTCCCAAAAACTCATCACAACCTCAGTCCAGAGAGAGCCAGGCAGGGATTGAGGGGATCCAGGGAAGGATTGAGGGATCCAGGGAAGGATTGAGGGATCCAGGCAGGAATTGAGGGATCCAGAGAGGGATTGAAGGGATTTGAGGAGGGATTGGGGGGATCCAGGCAGGAATTGAGGGATCCAGAGAGGGATTGAAGAGATTTGAGGAGTGATTGGGGGCATCCAGGGAGGGATTGAGGGATCCAGGGAAGGATTGAGGGATCCAGGGAAGGATTGAGGGATCCAGGCAGGAATTGAGGGATCCAGAGAGGGATTGAAGGGATTTGAGGAGTGATTGGGGGCATCCAGGGAGGGATTGAGGGATCCAGGGAAGGATTGAGGGGTCCAGGTAGGAATTGAGGGATCCAGACGGGGATTGTGGGGATCCAGGGAAGGATTAAGGGGATCCAGGCAGAGATTGAAGGATCCAGGCAGGGATGGGAGGGATTTGAGGAGGGATTGGGGGATCCAGGGAAGGATTGAGGGGATCCCAGGAGGAATTGAGAGGATCCAGAGATGGACTGGGGGGTCCAAGGAAGGATTGAGGAGATCTAAGAAGGGATTGAGGGAATCCAAGGAGGGATTAAGGGATCCAGGAAGGGTTTGAGGGGATCCAGAGAGGGATTGGAGGGGGTCCAAGGAGGGATTGAGGGATCCAGGGAAGGACTGATGGGATCTAATGAAGGACTGAGGGATCCAGGGAAGGATTGAGGGGATCCTTTGGCCCAGCCCTGTACCCATCCTGCTCTCCCAAATGTGGGAATTTCCCCTCCATTTCAGAGTGAAATTTCAGAAATTTCAGGACTTTCTCAGCCCTGACTACACCAAGCCCCCACTTCTGACCCCTCCTGGCTGAGGTTTGAATAAAATTCCTCCTTATTTCCAGCGCTGATCCAAAAGGGGAGGACAGGGAGTCGCTGGCCTTGGGAGCAGAGCCTGAAGGTGACTCTCAATGTCCTGATGTAATGAAATGAAATGAAATTATTGGTTTATTTGGAAAAAGAGAAGAGGGAGAAGCACCCAAACACCACAGAATGAGGGAGCTGCAGCAGGGAGCCCCACAGAACATCAAACACCTCTTTTTAAAGGAAGAACACTCCAGAACCTCCCAGCCCAGGGAGGAAGGAGCAGCTCTGTGGGCACCCTCTGCCTCCAAAATCCAGGAATTTCCCATCCCCATCACCCTGAACACCGGCAAACATCACAGGCAGAGTTAAAGGGAATTAACAAATGGGAAAATCCCATTTCATGGGGGAGCCTGGCTACTTCTCACCTGTCACTACAGGACACGAAAGAGCACAAGCACACACTGTTCTCAAGGTGAAAGGAAAAAAGGGAAGTTTATTTTCTGACTCCAGCATTTATAGTTTTCCAAAAGTGACAATGGATTGGAGGGTGACAGTGCCACCTCTCCAATGGCACTGGACAAATCAACAGCCCATCAACTCTCTCCTCCTCCATAAAGGAATGCAAAACAATGAGTTATTTACAGAAAGTGTGTGAGAAAGTTCACTACAAGAATGTCAACATCAGAAGGCTTAAAAAATCTTAAAAACCAGGGTGACATTCACCCAAATCTTTGCTTTTTGGGGTTGTTCCTGTTTCAAATTCCAGAGCCAAATCCCTCTGTGGTCCAGCACGGGGGGGTTCAATGAATTTGCAGCAGGGACAGGGAAGCAAACTCTCCCTTTTCATCTCCCCCTGTAATTCCTCCTCCATCAGGTGCAGCCAGGACGTGGGGATTGTTCCAGCCCTGTCCTTGTGACATTTCATTAAGCTGCTCGTTTAAAGCTTATCATTAGAGGGACTGGAAGAACTTAATTGCATCCTATTTTCCCTGCCTGGAGATGCATTGGAGGAGTCAGTTTGCATTTTGATTTTTTTTTTTTTTCCTTTCGTTATTTCAAGGTCTTGGTGCTGCACAGAATTTTAAGTTGCTCCATCTGCTCGGCTCCCTCCTCACCTGGGGCTGGCGGAACCCCTGCTATTAGAGCTGTCAATATTCCTCTTCTAAACTCGAGCAGGAATGGAGATCACAGCCAGGAGTTTACCTGGGAAAGGCCTTTGCATAAGTGGGAAAAGGAATAAAAAGCCATAAAAACACACAAAATAGAGGATGTTTCTCTTTGCTGCAAGCAAAACTTGTTATCCACTCCTTTAAGGAACCCCAAACAACAACTCCCAACACTTCTTTACCCCACACAGGGGGGGAAAAATTAAAAAATTCCAGTTTGAACAGCACAGAACCAAAAACGGGGTCACAACTTGAGGCAGGACAGCCTGACCTGAGTGTCCCCTGCAGGCTGGGCACAAAAATCCCCCAGTGCTGCCCTGGAGGAGCCCCTGCACCGCTGCCTTTCATTGTGCTGAGATGAGAAATCCTCTCTCTGTAGCAGCCACCGGGGAGGGCTCCGGAGCGCTGCTCCTGCAGAAGGTGAAGCAGAGCCCCAGGCTAGGTGGGATTACAAAAGCAAAGGGCACGGAGGGTTGGGCTGTGCAGGGAAAGGGCACAGAGAGTTGGTCTGGGCAGAAAAAGGATTCAGAAAATTGTTTTGTGCAGGGAAAGGATTCAGAGAGTTGTTCTGTGCAAGGAAAGGATTCAGAGAGTTGTTCTGTGCAGGGAAAGGATTCAGAGTTGTTCTGTGCAGGGAAAGGATTCAGAGTTGTTCTGTGCAAGGAAAGGATTCAGAGTTGGTCTGTGCAAGGAAAGGATTCAGAGAGTTGGTCTGTGCAAGGAAAGGATTCAGGGAGTTGGTCTGTGCAAGGAAAGGATTCAGGGAGTTGTTCTGTGCAGGAAAAGGATTCAGAGTTGTTCTGTGCAAGGAAAGGATTCAGAGAGTTGTTCTGTTCAGGGAAAGTGTGGAGAGCCTGGTTTAAGCATGGCTTAAAGAAAGAGGCCATGAAGGTATTCAGCTGAGGGAAACAGAGAAGCCTGCTGTGAAGCAGCCTTTCCCAGGCTTGATCCTGTCAATAATTAAGGTTCTCAGCCACCTTTTATATAAACAACAAGATTCTCAGGCCGTTCTGTCCTTGGCTGCTACTGGGAACAGACGGCCAGTCTGGGAATAGATATGAAGGTTTTGAGAACCTTTCATATCATGGTGGGAACACTGATCTTGGTTTCAGTAAACTAACTTCAGGTATTGTAAACAAAAGGAGGAGCTGAAGTTTTCTCTACAGCCTATCAGGAGCTCAGATTTTGCGATATGCATGAACTTAATTAACGCGGTTATAAAAAGTGACTGATTGAGTGAATAAACTGAGTCAGATGCTAAATCAACAAAGGTGGTCCCTCCCTCACTTCGACAGGAAAGGATTCAGAGAGTTGTTCTGTGCAGGGAAAGGACACACAGAGTTGTTCTGTGCAGGGAAAGGATTCCGAGAGTTGTTCTGTGCAGGAAAAGGACACACAGAGTTGTTCTGTGCAGGGAAAGGATTCAGAGAGTTGTTCTGTGCAGGGAAAGCTGCTGGAGCTCCCAAGCAGCCCCCTGAGCCAGGGGAAGCTCCTCAGGGTTATCCAGCCCAGGCTGGTGGGGCTGGCTCTGCTCCTGGCACGGGACAGGGCCAGCAGAGGCCCCTCCATGGCTCAGCAGCAGCAGGAGCAGCCCCTCCATCCCCGGGGTCCCTTCCCATGTTCAGTGTCCTGAGGTATTTTTGGGGTCTCCTGTGGCATTTCCCTTCTCTCTTTCCCCATTTCTGAGGTACTTGAGAGGTTCAGACTCCCCTGAACACCTGATCCCAAAGATTTCCCTCTAATGTATGACCCTCTCTTTTCATTTTTAATTCTTAGGGAATTTAGGGTTTTTCCCCCATTGTTTCTTTTATCTTTCAATGTCTAATTTCATTCATCACCAAAGCTAAAGTTTATTGGTAAAAGCAAATCTCTTTTTCCATTCATCAATCAGTGGAATCCCTCCCAGTGCTGGTTTTATCTCCCAGCAGCCCCACAGCTTGTTTGGAAACACAAATCCACCATTCCTCTCAGGAGCAATGAACAATTCCCTGTTCCAAAAGGAATTGTTTTGCTCGGAAATCCCAGATTCCTTGTTTTGTTCAGGCACCTGGGCAGGATCAGAGCTTTCCAAGCTGTGCTCAGTGCTCGGGCTTTGAGGGGGCTATGTGGGACCCAGAGATCCCTCTGGATCCTTCTGGAAGGGGAGGGATGCTTTTGTGTTTTATAGTTATTATAGTTGGCTTTTATATTTTATTGTTATTATAGTTAGCTTTTCTATTTTATAGTTATTACAGTCAGCTTTTCAATTTTTCACATTCTGTGCTGCTTTCGTAACTCTGAGCTTTGTGTTAAGTGTTTGCAAGTTCTCTTCACAGGGCAGGGAGACAAAATAATTCCAGCTTGGGACCAAGGACAGCTCCAGGCCCAAAAAAACATAAACAGCAGAATTGGAGCGAGAAAAACAAGGAGGATGGGACTTGATAACCTAAAGCTGTAATTGGCCAATTAACTCCAATATGCAAATGGAGCAGAATTTATAAAAGTGAGTGACCTCGTCCATTTTGGGACCATTTTGTATCATTTTGGGTGTAGCCCTGGTTGGGCTTTGGCTGCCCAAGGTGGATCCACTGAGGAGATTCTTTAAATAAATACCTTTTAATAAATACCTTTTAAAACACCTTTTAATAAATACCTTTTAAAATACCTTTTAATAAATCCCTACTTTATTCTTTAACTCTGTCCATCTTCTGTTCCAGGCCTGCCTTCCCAGGAGCACAGGGAGGAGCAGGGAGAGCTCTGGGCTCTGCTCCTCTCCCCAGCACTGCCAAAGTGGAATTTGATGCTCTGCTGAGTCAATTCTGCTCTAAATAAAGGTGTATCCACTGAGGATATCCTTTTAATAAAAACCTTTTAATAAATACCTTTTAAAATACCTTTTAATAAATACTTTTTAATAAATACCAAGGTGTATCCAATAAGGATATCCTTTTAATAAAAACCTTTTAATAAATACCTTTTAAAGTACCTTTTAATAAATACCAAGGTGTATCCACTGAGGATATCCTTTTAATAAACACCTTTTAAAATACCTTTTAATAAAAACCTTTTAAAATATCTTTTAAAAGACCTTCTAATAAATACCTTTTAGTAAATACCAAGGTGTATCCACTGAGGATATCCTTTTAATAAAAAAACTTTTAATAAATACCTTTTAAAATACCTTTTAATAAATCACTTTTAAAATACCTTTTAATAAATCCCTTTTAAATACTTTTTAATAAAATCCCTTTTAAAATTTTAAAAAATTTTAATAAAATCCCTACTTTATTCTTTAACCCTGTTCCAGGCCAGCCTTCCCAGGAGCACAGCGAGAGCTCCAGGCTCTGCTCTTCTCTCCCCAGCGCTGCCAGAGTGGAATTTGCTGCTCTGCTGAGTCAATTCTGCTCTAAATAAAATTCCGGGGCTGTTTGGAAATAACAGAAACAAAATGTTCCTGTGCCTGGCTGCTCCTCTCTCATCCATGCGGAGTTTCCAGCCCCCAGAGCTGAGCTCCAGAAGCTCCTCAGAGCAGTTCTGAGGGGGTTCATGTTTACCTTGGGCACTCTTTCAACCTCATGCAATTTTAATTAATCTTGGCTGATCTGCAGTGAGGGGAGAGCCAAGGATTCCTGCCAGGGCTGGGGGTTCACTTTCACTTCACCTGAGCAGCCTCCAGCTTGACCCCTCCAAAAGCCAAAAGCTGGAAAAGTCTGGGAGTTTTATTTATCACCACAAAGGTTTTTGTGTTTCCCCTCAGCCAGTGAGGTTTCCCTCTTCACTGCACTGGGTGAAGCTCACTGGAGATTTCCTGGCTTTGAAAACCACTGGTGAGAGGCTGCAGGGGGGTTCCTCTAATGCTGCAATAAATTAAAATATTTCTTGGGTGTCACAGTCGTGTTTTCTGAAAAATCCCTTCGCCCAGGATTTTCCCCTGGGAAGCTGAGAAGCCTCAGAGAAAAAGGAAAACAATATTTATCTGATTTGCT
Organism: Zonotrichia albicollis; assembly: GCF_047830755.1. NCBI lineage: Eukaryota > Metazoa > Chordata > Aves > Passeriformes > Passerellidae > Zonotrichia > Zonotrichia albicollis. The sequence continues at coordinate 6,203,848 of NC_133844.1, read as the reverse complement.
TCTCCTGTGTTTTGCTCATGTGGAATGTGTTTGGAGATTGTTTATCCAACAGATGATTGTTTTATTAGGTTTCTGTGAATTGTTTTGACTCATTGGCCAATCAGGGTGAAGCTGTGTCGAGGCTCTGGAAGGAGTGCTGGTGATTATTATGAAATAATGGGTCACATTCACATTTTCTGAAAAATCCTCTTGCCCAGGATTTTTCTCCTGGGAAGCTGAGAAGCCTCAGAGAAAAAATGAAAGCAATAATTATCTGATTTGCTTCTCCTCTGTTTTGCTGCCTTGGAATGTGGTTTGGAGATTGTTTATCCAACAGATGATTGTTTTATTAGGTTTCTGTGAATTGTTTTGACTCATTGGCCAATCTGGGCCAAGCTGTGTCAGGGCTCTGGAAAGAGTCACAAGTTTTCATTATTATCTTTTTAACCTTCTGTATGTATCCTTTCTGTATTCTTTAGTTTTGTATTCTTTAATACAGTATAATATCATAAAATAATAAATTAACCTTCTGAGAACATGGAGTCAGATTCATCATTCCCTCCTCCTTCTGGGCACCCCACAAATACAATACTTGGGAAGCAAAAGTGGGAATTCTCCCAGCAATAAACAAAAATATTTCTTGGGAAGCAAAGAGAAGGCAGAATTCCCCTGAGGGAGTTTTCCGTGGGCAGGGCTGACAGAAGAATTCCTCCTGCAACCTCACCTGGGCAACTTTCTGAGGCAAATTAAAAGAGAAAAACTGTAAATACATGGAGAGGAGAGAGAATATGAAATCAGGCTGGTGCTGCTGGGTTTTCTTCTCTCTCCCAGTGACTTCAAGCACAACCTGGAGGGTTCTGCTCCTCCTTGGAGCTCATAAACTGAACCTGCCCACGTTATCATCATGGAAATTACTGAGCTCACTCCTGACATCATTTGCTCCGTTCTCTCTTCCTTTTTTGTGCGTATATTTGGATTTCAGGGCACAATTTGTAGCAGTGGCCAATATGTGGGGTGAACAATAGTTCACAGGCAGAAAGATAAGAGGATTAATAGAGCAAAAAATAACAGCGTTCACTGTTATCTAAAGGTCAAGGAGAACTATAAATTGCATTCACTCGGGGAAAAGGACAAGCACTTTAAAATAAAAAGGCAAATCCTTAAAATGCAGAGCAAAGTTTGCTTCAGCCAGGGCAATTTTTATAATAATGATGCAAGGTTCATAATTATGTCAGATTATTATGGTCCATTATAGTCCAATTGTGCAGAAACTCCAGATTTTCTCTGTTCAGTGGAGCTGGGTCGAGCTTTAATTCCCATTCCCATTAATTCCCATTCCTTGAGTGCACTTGTGAACTCATCCCCACCAGGCTGGAGCTGCCAGCTGGGATTTTCTGGGCAGCTGGGAGCAGGCAGGAAGGATTTCCCTCACAGCCTGGATCTGCTGGAGGACCTGGATTTCATCTCCACTTCCCCAGGAAAAATAATAAAAATCCTGCATTTCCAGAGTGTCTGAATGCTTCTGAAATAACCCATTAAGTGTTTCCCACCCAAAAGGGCTGAAAATCCCCTAAATGGATCCAAGTGATAAGGGATTGATCAGACACTCCTGTTTCAGGATAAACACCAGCTTGCCTCATGTCGGATCTCAGGATCTCAGTCCTGAGGTGCCGGGCCACCGAGACCACCCTTGGGGGGCTCGGGAGTCCTGGAATGTTCCAGAAGTGTCTGGTGGCTGGACTTTAACCCTACACAGGAGACAACAAGGATGAGGGCTTCACCGGGGTGAATGGTGAAGGGATTGGTTAATTAGAGGGTGAGACACAGGGTTTAGGATTTGTGTACAGGGGGGTTTAGAGAAGTAAGATGGAGGAATTGGGGCGTGTCCTGTCCTTCTTCTTCTTCTTCTCCTCCATCTTCTTTGGTGATGGTGGCACTTTGGGATTGGTTATTACTGAAAGTGCACCGAGTAATAAGAATAAATGGTATTGGGGAAAAATGATAAATATTGTACACGTAACCATGGGTATAAAGATAGGTGGCTGCCCCGGAGGGCAGCACAGTGTGCTCATGGCTGGCTGCTGAGCAGAGCTCTGTTCGGCTGAAAGAAAATCTTTTAGATAAACAATTAATAAACATAAAAACCGAAAGAAGAACTGAAGCCTCTTCTCGTCCTTCGATACGCGGGCTGCCCCAAGGCCACCTCGGGCCTTTCCAGGCCCCTCAAACAGCCGAGATAAACCGGACAGCCTCAGATCTTCATTCCTGTTCTTTTCCTGAGCTCTGGATTGGTTATTCCACATTTTCCTCCCCAAACCCGTGGGTTTGGCTGCTCCCAGGGCACCAGGACAGCCCCAAAGGGCAGCAGGGACAGAGCCCAGGGGTTCCTGAGCAGCTCCAGCAGCCCCTGGGGGAATCCTTCCTTCCCCGGAGCTCCAGCTGGAAAAAACTCCCTGGCTGTAAAAATGGGGAATTGTGAACTCCTCATTATTGGGGAATTCCTTATTATTGGGGAATAATTATTTCCTCGTTATTGGGGAGCAATGAATTCCTCATAATTGGGGAATAATAAGGAATAAATAAGGGGAATATTGGGGAAAAATGAGGAATTAATTCCTGCACCGTCCTGGCACATGCATTTCCAGCCCCAGATCATTGGGAACAATGAATTCTTCATTGTTGGGGAATAACTAATTCCTCATAATTGAGGAATAATTAATTCCTGGTTATTAGGGAACAAGGAATTCCTTATCATTGGGAAAAAATTAATTCCTAATCATTGGGGAATAATGGTTTTGACACCCCTGCACCGTCCTGGCACACCCATTTCTAGCCCCACTTCATTGGGGAGCAATGAATTCCTCATTATTGGGGAATAATTAATTCCTCATTATTGGAGAATAATGAATTCCTCATCATTGGGGAATAATGAGGAATAAACTCCTGACCCCCCTGCACCGTCCTGGCACACCCATTTCCAGCCCCAGCTCATTGGGGAACAATGAATTCTTCATTATTGGGGAATAATTGATTTCTCATTATTGGGGAATAATGAATTCCTGACACCCCTGTACCATCCTGGCGCACCCATTTCCAACCCCAGATCATTTTTGGGTGGATAAAGTGAGGCTGGAAGGAATTCTGCAGGTGGGAACGCCCCTGAATGTCCCTGGATGTGGATCCCACGCATGAGGAATTCCTGATTATCCCTGATTTTCCCTGATTTCCATCTTTTCCTGTTTGCAGGGGTCAGGATTTCCCCACTTCCCCTGGCAGCAGGTAATGGGGCTGGGGCAGGGCCAGGGGGGGATTTCAGTGCTGGGATTTCCCTGGGATGGAGCAGGAGCTGGGATTTGTCACCCTCCATCACGGGGCTGATCCATCACATCCCTGGCTGGCCCCTGGCCACGCTCCCTCCCTGCTGGCCACCCGCCAGCCACAATAATTCCACTTTTCCAGGCAGGACATCTCCTCCCTCACAGCCTTAATCAGATTATTATTCTCTCATTGCTCCCTCCTTGGCAGGACAGAATCCATCCAGAGGTGAGGGACGCACAGCCGGGACAGGAATCTGAGTCCAGCTGCTGCATTAACATTCAGGGGAGATAATAAAACTTTTAAAAAGCGACATTTTCTTATCTTCTTCTCAAATTTTATCTTTGGCTTCCCAACAGTTGCTCCACGTGCCAATTGGTTTTCCATCAATCAGTGCACGATTCCTGCATTAAATAAATCCCCCTGCAAACCAGGAGCAGATGCTGCAGCCGGTGCCAGGGAGAGAGCAGGAGGGGATTCCTGATAAATCACAAATGGAGCAGCTCTGGTCAGCGACAAACACGCAGGGAAAATCCCAGGCTGTGCAAAATCCCAGGCTGTGCAAACAGCCCCCAGCAGGTTTGCTGCAGACAATTCTCCTGCATGGGAAGGTGGCAAAAACCAGGATTAATTCCACCAGGAATTAAAGAAACTTTTCCTGCCCCACCAGCCCTCACCTCAAGGAATGGAAAAAATCTCCAGTTCCACAAGGAATTGCAGAAATTTTTCATACCACGCCAGGCCCACTGGCCTCAAGGGATAGAAAAGCTCAGGTAAAGCTCAGGTTCCATGAGAATTACAGAATTTTTTCCTGCCAGACCTGCCTTCACTTCCAGGGATGGGAAATGTTCCATTTCCACCAGGAATTACAGAATTTTTTTCCTGCCACACCAGCCCTGAGCTCAAGGGATGGAAAAATCTCCAGTTCCATGAGAATTACAGAAACATTTCCTGCCAGGGATGGGAAATGTTCCATTTCCACCAGGAATTACAGAATTTTTTCCTGCCAAACCAGCCCTCACCTCAAGGGATGGAAAAAGCTCCAGTAAAACTCAGATTCCATGAGGAATTACAGAAACTTTACCTGAGTTACTTGCCACATCAGCCCCACCTCAAAGGATGGAAAAGCATCCAGTTCCATGAGAATTACAGAAACTTTTCCTGCCAGACCAGTCCTCACCTCAAGGGATGGGAAAAGCTCAAGTTCCACCAGGAATTACAGAAATTTTCCCTGCCACAGAAGCCCCACCTCGCCTCAAGGGATGGAAAAAACTCAGGTAAAGCTCAGGTTCCATGAGAATTACAGAATTTTTTCCTGCCAGACCTGCCTTCACTTCCAGGTATGGGAAATGTTCCATTTCCACCAGGAATTACAGAATTTTTTCCTGCCAAACCAGCCCTCACCTCAAGGAATGGAAAAAGCTCAAGTTCCACCAGGAATTACAGAAATTTTCCCTTCCACAGAAGCCCCACCTCGCCTCAAGGGATGGAAAAAGCTCCGGTAAAACTCAGATTCCATGAGGAATTACAGAAACTTTACCTGAGTTACTTGCCACATCAGCCCCACCTCAAAGGATGGAAAAGCATCCAGTTCCATGAGAATTACAGAAACTTTTCCTACCAGACCTGGCCCAAATCACCTCAAGGAATGGGAAAATCTCCAGTTCCACCAGGAATTACAGAAATTTTTCTGTATTTTTCCTGCCATGCCAGCCCTGAGCTCAAGGGATGGAACAAGCTCCAGCTCCATGAGGATGGCAGAGGGTGGCTGGAGCCTGAGATTCCATGAGGATGGCAGGGCCAGAGGGTGGCTGTAGCCCTGCAGAGCCCAAGAAATGCCAGCCCTGCTTTGTGCAGGGGATAATGGCCCTGACAGGAGCTGTGATCTCCACAGAGCCCCAGTAACGAGGCAGAATTCACTGGCCAGGGCCTGTCACAGGCACAAAATGCATTTGTGAGGAGCTCCAGCAGGCCAAAAGCTTAATAAATTCAATAAAACTCCACTAAATGCATTAGTGCTGCCTGGGTATGATCTTGATGGATCGTGGAAGTTGCCCTGGAGCAATTAGTGCTGGGCCAATCGCTCAGATTCAATTGGAACAAAGCGCCGGCACTCGCTAATTCGGTTCCTCTAATGAGAGAAAGCATTTCTGAGGGGATGTGGGCAATAAAAGCTGCAAAACACCATTTAAAACGTGGTGACAAAAGTAAACAGACGTTCAGGAGGCACTCGGGGTCATCGCTGGAGTTGTGTGGTGCTGAGGCCTCCCAAGGAGGGCACCATGGTGGGTGAGGAGAGCGGGGCTGAGTGCCTGCATCTCATTGGGGAATAATTAATTCCTCATTATTGGGGAACAAGGAATTCCTCAATATTGGAGAATAATGATTCCTGACACCCCTGCACCATCCTGGCACACCCATTTCCAGCCCCACCTCATTGGGGAACAAGGAATTCCTCATTATTGGGGAATAATGATTCCTGACACTCCTGCACCATTCTGGCACACCCATTTCCAGCCCCACCTCATTGGGGAACAAGGAATTCCTCATTATTGGGGAATAATGATTCCTGACACATCTGCACCATCTTGGCACATCCATTTCCAGTCCCACCTCACTGGGGAACAATTAATTCATCATCATTGGGGAATAATGAGGAATAAATAAGGGAAATATTAGGGAATAATGAAGAATAAACTCCTGTCACCCCTGTACCATCCTGACACGCCCATTTCTAGTCCCAGCTCATTGGGGAACAATGAATTCCTCATTACTGGGGAGTAATTAATTCCTCAACATTGGGGAACAACAAATTCCTCAATACTGAGGAATAATGAATTCCTGACACCCCTGCACCATCCTGGCACACCCATTTCCAGCCCCAGCTCATTTTTGGGTGCATAAAGTGAAGCTGGAAGGAATTCTGCTGGTGGGAAGGATCCTGGATATCCCTGGATGTGGATCCCCCCCATGAGGAATTCCTGACCATCCCTCAATCGCCTTTTTCTGTTTGCATGGAGCACAAAGGTGGGGCTTCTCTCCTGCAACAAGCCCTTGCCAACCTTATTTCCATCAGGAAATAACGAATGAGGATGAGAGCAGTGCCCAGGACCGAGCTGAGCTCTGTGAGGGGCTCTCAAGGAGCTGGAGCTGAGGTGGAGCTTCTGGAGGCTGAGCAACCCCAGGAATTCTCCTGGCAGCAGAGCACTCCAGATGGGCTGGGACAGAGGCAGACCAGATAAAACTTCATCTGTGCCACGAAAACAGAGGCAAGAGGGAAAACAATCCCCTTGCTTTAGTTGGCTTTGTCTTTAGAGGAAGAGCCAGCCCGAGATGGCTCCAGGGCAGTGACAGCTCCGTCCCCACATCCCTGGCATGGGGACCACCACAGCCAGGGGAGAGATCCCCCAATCCCTGTGTTGAAAATTGCAATGCAAGATGATTTCCATTACCATCTGTATGGCAGATTACCTTTTGTCAAGTGGGCAGTTTGCCTTATCTCTCTCTTTGAGTGACCACAATCACACCTCCCTCGGGAGGGGTCATTGCTGATAACAGCTATTGAATGTCCCTGCATGGCTGATAAGAACTACAGCATCCCATTGGGAGATGTGAGCCCAGGGGGAGGAGCCAAGCATTCCTGCCCAGATACAATCCAGAGGTTCTGAGACACCACAGGCTTTCTCCACTGGATTCCCCAGAGGAACAGCAGCTGCCTCTCCTTCCACTGGATCTTCAGAGGATGAGACTGCGCCTTTCTCCAGGAACCAGCCCTGACGCTGCAGCCACAATTCCGATGGCACTGCTGCCAACACCCTGACCCACAGGGTGTCAGGTTGGGTTCTGACTCTGTCAGTGTTGTTCTAGTGCACTGCATTGTTTATTTAATCCTTTATATTTTTTCCTTTTCCTATTAAAGAACTGTTATTTCCTGCTCCCATATTTTTGCCTGAGAGCCCCTTAATTTCAAATTTATAGCAATTGGGAGGGGTGGGGAGGGTTTACATTCTCCATTTCAGGGGAGGCTCCTGCCTTCCCCAGCAGACTCCTGTCTTTCCAAACCAAGACACCCTGCTTCTGCCCAGCACAAAGAACTGAATTTAGAGCAGAAAACAGCAAAACCCTCCCTGCTCAGCACCTGAACCCAGCCCAGTGCTCACCTCACTCCAGCTGCAAGCCAGCAATTAGTTCCAGCAAAACTCTGTTTGCTTATAGAACTAATTAGAGATCAAGAAAGTGGCTCACTTTTGATAATTACATGGTTGTGTCCCATCTATCAGCCACTGTTAAATTGTTGTTATATTAATGTAAAGCTCATAATCACGGCTGTTGGAAATTGAATAAATGTTCCTGCCAATTCTCTAATGCAATTAATTTACATAAAAGCCTCTGGAACTAAAATTGAAATGATATACATCTTTCCAAGGGTTTCATTTAAAACAAAGCTAAATAATGGAGAAATTATAGATCTCCTTTCTTTTCTCCTCACATTCTTATATTTACCAAAGTTAATGGCCAAATAATTGCTGGGATGTGCCTAAACTGGAGCTGTTGCAGCAGGAGCTCATTGCTGTGCCCACAATTCATTATCCACCATGTGAACGTTTCAGAGAGCCTCTTCCCAACACAGGGAGCTTGCAGAGGATGCTGGAAGCATCCCCCAGGGATCCCATCCCCAGCATCCCCATTCCCAGGGGAATTTACCTTCACCCCCAAAATTAGGGAGTGAGAACAAGGGTTTCAGTTTTAAAGAAAAACTTTCAGAGCTCCCAGTGCTCCTGGCCCTGGCAGGACAATCCTCAGCTCCATTATTTGCAAATCTCCTTGGCCATGAAAAGATGGGGGAAAATCTCTTAAATCAGGAGAGAACTGGATGAACATCAGGAATCCTCCCTGGCCCATGAGAGGATGGGGAAAATCCTCCTAAATCAGGGGAGAACTGGATGAACAACAGGAATTCTCTCTGGCCCATAAGAGGATGGGGGAAATCCTCCTAAATCAGCAGGAGAGAGATGAATAAACATCAGGAACCCTCCCTGGCCATGACAGGATGGGGAAAATCTCTTAAATCAGGAGAGACATGAATGAACATCAGGGTGATGTGAGAGGATGGGGAAAATCCTCCTAAATCAGGAGAGAACTGGATGAACACCAGGATCCTTCCCCCACTCCTGCTGAATCCCAGCCCCTCGCAGCTTTTAGGGCTCTGGCTGACATTTATATCTCTTTTTTCACAGCCTGGCACAGTTGTTCAAGGAGAGGAGTTGACTCAAGAGATAGAGGGCAAATAGATCTGAGTTTACGTTCCCTGAATTTCCCAGTATTTATTACCCTGATTTATGGGGTGGTGCTGATCTGGAGAAGTTTGTGTCAATGCCATAAAAAACTCGGAGGCCCAGCAGCTCTAATAAAACAGAAATTAACTGTCACTGACACATTTTCTGAAAAATCCTCTTTGCCCAGGATTCTTCTCCTGGGAAGCCGAGAAGCCTCACAAAAAAAATGAAAACAGTAATTATCTGATTGCTGCTCCTGTGTTTGCTGCTTTGGAATGTGGTTGGAGATTGTTTATCCAACATGTGAATTGTTTTTTCTTAATGACCAATCACAGTCCAGCTGTGTCAGACTCTGGAGAGCCACAAGTTTTTCATTATTATCTTTTTAGCCTTCTGTCTGTATCCTTTCTGTATTATTTAGTATAGTTTAGTATAGCATTTTTAACATAATATAATATCATAAAATAATAAATCAGCTTCTAAGAACATGGAGTCAGATGCATCATTTCCTCCCAACAATGGGGGGACCCAGAAAATACCACAATTAGCCCCAGAGCAGGATGGAGAGGGGAGGGAGTAGAGGAGAGAGTCATGAAATCAGTAACACCAAGGCCTGGCTGAGATGTGCTCCTGTCAGAAATGCTGATAAAATTTCAATGAATATAAATAAAGGAAATTTTTAAAATTAAATAAAAATAAAACATTTAAAAAATACATTTTTACCCTGGCTGGAGTGAGGGTACCTCTCACCTTGGCCCAGAGCCCTGCAGGTGCTGGGGGCTCACTCAAGGGTTTGGAATTTGACAGGAGAGCAGTGCAAGGATTCATTTTGCCCAAAACCAAGCCCAGCACTGGGCTGGGCACTGGATTTGGAAAGGCAAAAGGGATGTGCAGGACTCTGACTGCAGTCCCTGCCAGCAGTGTCACAAATTCTACAGGAATTACAGGAAATACAGGAAATTAAACACAGGAAATTAAACTAAATGCAGGGAATTAAACGCAATACAGGAAATAATGGACACTTTGGTGTGGGGTTTCAGGCTCCTGCCCTTGTCAGAGCTTCTGGAATGGGATTTGGGGTGGCAGCCAGGTCTAGAATCCCCCCCCAACCTGAGAAAGTGCAGGGGCTCCCTGAGAAAACAAATCCAACCCATCACCAATCCCCTGCTCCTTCACTTGAGGTGGGATTTAAAATTTTACTGGGTGAGAGCCCAAGGACAGCTTGGTTTAACTGGAGATTGGAAAGGAAAGTGTCTGCAGCTCCAAATTCTCAGCTAATCTGGACCATTTTGGGCCGAACAAATCAAATGAGAAAACAATTTCCAGACAACCTTGGAGTAACTCAAACCTCCTTGACTTTCTGGATCTCAGGGTTCAGCCTTAAAACGTAGATGAGAAGTTAATACACACCAATAACTAAAATAACCCCTAATTTCAATTCTATTTCAGCTTCCAAGGTGTTAAAAGTGGAATTAGCAATGATTTTAATGTGATATTATTGCTATTGTTTCCCTGCAAACAGCAGAACGTGGAGGGAGAAAAAGCTTGCCATGTTTTATTTTTATACACCCAGAAAAGGAGAGCAGAGCCAATAAACTGAGGGTGTCCTACACGAGCTCCAGTATTGTATAAATCATGAATAATGCATCAGGCAGAAATGAGAAACTGCAACAGCATCAAACCTATATGGAAATAAATAAAACATAACAGCACAAGTGCAATCATGTCGGCCGTGTCGATAAAAATGTGTTTGTGTTTGGGCAGGGAGCAGGAGGAGGGAGAAAACTTCTCTGGTGAATGATTGTAGGGGTAATAATAACAATAATAATAATAATAATAATAATAATAATAATAATAATAATAATAATAGTAGAAACAAGGCAAGGGTAATTAGCAAATGAACACCAAGGTCAGGGAGGAGTGGGGTGGGGGGAGCCAGGAGTGACAGGGGGTGGAAAAGGGGTGGGGAGGGGATTTTGGGGAAGGTGGGAATGCAGGGCTGGGTTTGGATCTTTGGGAAGGGTCAGATGCTCACCCTGCACAGGTTTGGTCTGGATTTTTGGGGAAGGATGGGAATACAGGGCTGGATCTGGATCTTTGGGAAGGATGGGAATGCAGGGCTGGATCTTTGAGATGGATGGGAATGCAGGGCTGGATCTGGATCTTTGAGATGGATGGGAATGCAGGGCTGGATCTGGATGTTTGGGATGGATGGGAATGCAGGGCTGGATCTTTGAGATGGATGGGAATGCAGGGCTGGATCTTTGGGAAGGATGGGAATGCAAGGCTGGGTCTGGATCTTTGGGAAGGGTCAGATGCACACCCTGCACAGGCTGGGTCTGGATTTTTGGGGAAGGATGGGAATACAGGGCTGGATCTGGATGTTTGAGATGGATGGGAATGCAGGGCTGGATCTTTGGGAAGGATGGGAATGCAGGGCTGGATCTGGATGTTTGGGAAGGATGGGAATGCAGGGCTGGATCTTTGGGAAGGATGGGCTGCACACCCTGCACATCAGCAGCTCTAATCCCACGCCTGGAATATCTGTCCCAGAAAATCAGAGGGGATTCAGGAGCTGGGCAGAATCCCAGTTCCCAGGGTTAAATCCCAGCTTTGCCTTCCCCAGAGGGTCGTTGGGACAGCCAGAACCTCCCTGTCCCTTCCTGCCCTCCCCAGGGCCACGCTGAGGGGGCACAGTGCAAGAAGGGAGGAGGTGGCTCCTGTTGTGCCATCCCACTGGAATCTGCTCCTCCAGGAGCTACTCACACCCTTCATCCCCTTCTCCTGGGGGTTTGGATCATCAGCCAAGCCCAGCAGAGCCGAGCTTTAATGGGATCCAGAGGAAACTTGACTCAAGGACAAACCCTCCGCTCGCCTCCTGTAATGATCCCTGTGTTTCCAAGGAAATCTCTCCCCCCTAAGATTACCAGGAACATTTAATGCAAATTGGATGCATCCCTCTTTTCTTTAAGACTCAAAATAATCTATGCATATCTTTCTATTACTTCTCAGAGCCATTAGCCAGGATGAGTTCATATTTTTATTCCCTTTGCACACTGAACGCTTCTCCTTCCTTTGGGGTGGCAGCTTTTATTATTGAAGTCAGCAAAACCTGAGCAATCCCATTACCTGCTCCCTCTGCTCCCTCCCTCCCAACCACCCCTGATTTACGAGCCAAAATCAAGGCTTGGATTGCTCAGAGCTGCTCCCATTTTCAAACAAAATCCCAAATAACTGATCAGAGCTGCTCTGGTGATTGAAGCCGCGACAATTAACGGGTGGGAGCCGCTCCCCAGATCTGCTGTTCCCATTTCTTTAAGGTTTCAGCTCATCAAAGAGCAGATTTGGCTCCTCACAAAGCACTTAAGGGATGGCTTGATAACACTCCTGAAGCAGCGCAGAAATGTGATAGCAGCTGAAGAAGCCACCAGGAGCACGGAGAACTGGATAGTGAAGTTTGATAAAATCTGATCAAAACCAGAACTTGTCTCCTTTTTTGTTGGTGTGGGGTTTTTTTTTAATTTTCTTTTAATGGAGATATTTAATCCTTGGCAATCTAGGCCTTTGCTGCTTGGGAAATGTGAGCCCAGGTGGTTTATACTGGAATAGTGGAATGGGGGATTGTTGGAATGCTGGATCCAGAGGGGGTGGAATGTGGGACTGTTGGGTATCTGGATCCAGAGAGGCTGGAATGCCAGATCCAGAGGAGCTGAATTGTTGGATTGCTGGATCCAGAAGGGCTGGAATGCTGGATCCAGAAGGGCTGGGTTGTGGGACTGTTGGATTGCTGGATCCAGAAGGGCTGGAATGCTGGATCCAGAAGGGCTGGGTTGTGGGACTGTTGGATTTCTGGATCCCAAGGGGCTGCATTGCAGGATTGCAGGAATGCAGGATTGCAGGATTGCAGGATTTCAGGATCTCAGGATTGCAGTATTACAGGATTACAGGATTGCAGGATTGCAGGAATGCAGGATTGCAGGATTGCAGGATTTCAGGATTGCAGGATTACAGTATTACAGGATTACAGGATTAGAGGATTGCAGAATTGCAGGAATGCAGGAATGCAGGATTTCAGGATCTCAGGATTGCAGGATTTCAGGATTGCAGGATTGCAGGATTGCAGGATTGCAGGATCTCAGGAATGCAGGATTGCTGTCCCCAAGCTCCTCCCAGCCAGGGGAGGGTGGCAGCTGTGACAAGTGACCAACATGGGTGGGTCAGGCAGGGCTGGGCCGTGCCAGAGCTCTGTTTGTGAGGGATTAGGAACAGCCCAGCCCTAATGGAAAGGCTCAGGAGGGAGGCACAGAGAGACAGGGACAGGGACAGGGACAGGGACAGGGACAGGGACAGGGACAGGGACAGGGACAGGGACAGGGACAGGGACAGGGACAGTCATGCTGGGGATGGGGCAGGAGGGAGGGAGAAATGGAGGGAAATCAGGCTGTGACGTGAGATCCCTTTGATCAAACAAATCTGCTCCTGCTCCCCTTCCCTCCTGTCATGGCTGGGAATGTCCCGTGCCTTTGTGGGGAAAAATGTGGGGATGGAGACTGGTGCTGGAACTTGGAATGGGGAGGGATGGGATGGGATGGGATGGGATGGGATGGGATGGGATGGGATGGGATGGGATGGGATGGGATGGGATGGGATGGGATGAGGATGGGATGGGATGGGATGGGATGGGATGAGGATGGGATGGGATGAGGATGGGCAGGATGGGATGGGATGGGATGGGATGGGATGGGATGGGATGGGATGGGATGGGATGGGATGAGGATGGGATGGGATGGGATGGGATGGGTGAGTTTAATTCTGTGGGGCTGTGATGGGGGAGGATGAGCAAACCCCACACAGGTTCTGGGCTCAATCCTGGCCTCCTGGAGGCATTTATGGGGACACTGGCGGGAAAGGATCCGCTTTAGGGGGCAGGGAGGAAGAGGTGCCTGGTGCTTTCTGGGTTGATTCTCATTTCCTCCCTCTCACCACTCGAGCAACTCCCAAGGAGCCAAAATCAGCCAGAACCTGCTGCTGAGCACTGCCAAGTCCTTATTTTCATTCCAGAAAGATCCACAGGTTGGATTTAGGGGAAGCAAAGGAAGGTTTGTCCTTCATTCCATCCCCCTCAGGTCCAGAGCCCTGCATCTCTTTGGGCTCCCACGTGCTGTTGTTTTGCAAATTAATAACGAGAGAATTGATATTTATTTACTGGAGATGCTCTTCCCCGACTCAAGGAGCCAACAGCAGAGTGGAGATGAGCTTGTGAAGTGGTGCATAAAAAGAAATCTAATCTTGGCAAATTAGATAATAGAGAGCACTATTAGCTGTGGTTTAGATATCCTGGTTGATAATCTGCATTAAGAAGGGCTTTTTAGCCTGATCCATCCGCACCAGTTCTTACCAATGTCCAAACAATCACAAGTGAGAGTAAATAAATAGCGAGGAAAACCTGATAAGAATTTTATCGATCTCCTCTTGCTGCTCTGAAGCTGGCATTGATTCCAGCATTTGCAGCTAAGGTTCGTTTTTGAAGCCTCTTTGCCAAGCAGCCTCAATTTCTCATAATTTCATTTCAGAGTGGAGGATGTTGTTTGTATCAGAATATCTTATTAGCAATAAAAGGATATTCCCTATAATTGAATAACTTCTCAATTAACTCCTTGGAGAGGCAGCAAAAACAACCAATTCCCTCTGATTCACCCTCAGCAGGAGGCCCCGGAATTACCAGCGAGTCAATTAACATCCTTCCACCCAAATGACAAATGAGGACAGCACGGGATTGAAAGGGGCAAACGCGGAAAATGAGCATGGGATTAAAAATGTGGGAGAAACGTGCAGTGCAGCATTTCAGTGGGAAGCATGGACACACAGAGAGTGAGGGTGCAAAGGGGGAAGATCCAGGGATCATTCCCTAAAAATTCAGCGTTCATGGAGTTCAGGCCATTCCAGCAGTGAGGGATGAACTGGAATTCCTGCTCCCGGATCGGGGTTGGGATGGGATGGGATGGGATGGGATGGGATGGGATAGGATGGGAACAATGGGATCAATGGGATGGGATGGGAACAATGGGATCAATGGGATGGGATGGGATCAATGATATCAATGGGATGGGATGGGATCAATGGGATCAATGGGATCAACGGGATCAAAGGGATCAATGGGATCAGTGGGATGGGATCAATGGGATCAATGATATCAATGGGATGGGATGGGATCAATGGGATCAATGGGACCAACGGGATCAAAGGGATCAATGGGATCAGTGGGATGGTATGGGACCAATGGGATGGGATCAATGGGATGGGATGGGATGGGATCAATGGGATCAATGAGATCAATGGGATCAGTGGGATCAATGAGATCAATAGGATCAATGGGATCAATGAGATCAATGGGATCAATGGAATGGGATCAATGGGATCCATGGGATGGGATCCATGGGATAGGATAGGATAGGATAGGATAGGATAGGATAGGATAGGATAGGATAGGATAGGATAGGATAGGATAGGATAGGATTATCTTAAGGGCTCCTCCCACTCTGGGATTCCCTAGATCAACCCCTGCTCCTAAAAAGGGTCAGATCTCCTCAATCCCCCCAAGCCAAGCCTCAAATCCCTGTTTTTCACCAAATGAAGCCCTGC
Organism: Zonotrichia albicollis; assembly: GCF_047830755.1. Classification (NCBI taxonomy): domain Eukaryota; kingdom Metazoa; phylum Chordata; class Aves; order Passeriformes; family Passerellidae; genus Zonotrichia; species Zonotrichia albicollis. The sequence goes on along the minus strand of NC_133844.1, from coordinate 6,188,636 downwards.
CTGGGGCGTCTGCACAGAAATTAAAGCTCTGACAGAGCTCAGGGAGGGAGAACCCCGAGCTGCTCGTGCTTTGTTTGTCCAATCCCGCCGTGACATTCACTTCCAAACGTTGATTATTTGAGGAAATAACGGCTCTGGCATTTAAAAAGTCAGCTCCCATCAGCTGCAGCTCCAGACGTGCTGTGTAATTGGGGGATTCTAATTGCAAATAAGAACCTTTTTCTCCTCAGGAGCCAGGTCTGAGTTTGTCTAAGGTAATGAAGCAGGGGCTGAAGATCAGCCCTGGAACAAATTGCATTAAGGGGAATCAGGCACTTGTCTGTTCAGATTTCCTCCCTCAGAAAAGCTTCGTGTCACCCAGTCCCCACGGCCCAGGGGCTCTGCTGATCCACAGAGCTCCAGCAAGGGGGGGAAAAAAACAGCGATTAAAGCAAAATATTACAACGAACCCCCCATTCATCCACCTCTCCATAACCACCAGCGCTTTCTCCTGGCTTTGAAGTCCCTGTGGGTAAATAACAGGGAGAGGTTGTTGCTATGGAACTCCAGCATTGAAATGGATGAGGCAGAGTGACCTTTGCCTCCGGAGATGATGTGCAAGCTATTTATATGCACAGCTGTACAAATTGCCAGAGTTTAATGTTAAATTCCACGGAAAATCATCTTTGCTGTGCTGCTTTTGAGGAAAGGACGGGGTTTAAATATTTAATGGGCTCCCTGGCTGTGCAGGCACATTTGGTGTTACATAAGTGAGCAGCAGAGAGCTCATCCTGGCGAGGTCTGCTTTAATGAGAGTGAATTCCAGAGGATCCTGACAGCGCCCGGGAGGTACAGCTCGAGTGCTTTGTGTCACCTGCTCCTGGCAGGACAACCCTCAGCTCCATTCCCTCAAAATTCCCGGGGGATTTACCTTTCCTCCAGACCTGATGATGGAAACGAGGGTCTTGGATTTAGGGAAAGGCCTCCAGAATTCCCAGTGCAGGACCAGGACAACCCTCAGCTCCCTTCCCTCCGAATTCTCAGGGAATTTGTGTTCCCCTCAGAATCAGGGAGTGAGAATGAGGTTTTAAATTTTAGGGAAAAGCCTCCAGAATTCCCAGTGCAGGACCAGGACAATTCTCATTTCCATGCCCTCCTCAGCTGCTGAATTCCCAGGGAAATTTACCTTTTCCCCCAAAATTAGGGAGTGAGAACAAGGGTTTCACTTTCAGGGAAAAGCCTCCAGAATTCCCAGTGTGGGACCAGGACAATCCTCAGCTCCACTCCCTCCAAATTCCCAAAGGATTTACCCAGAACTGGGAATGGAAATTAGGATTTCAGATTTAGGAAAAGGCCTCCAGAATTCCCAGTTCTCCCAGTAGGACAATCCTCAGCTCCATTCCCTCCAAATTCCCAGGGAATTTATGTTCCCCCCAGAATCAGGGAGTGAGAATGAGGGTTTAAATTTTAGGGAAAAGGCTCCAGAATTCCCAGTGTGGGACCAGGACAACCCTCAGCTCCATTCCCTCCAAATTCCCTGAGAAATTTACCTTCCCCCCAAAATTAGGGAGTGACGATGAAGGTTTCACATTTCAGGAAAAGCCTCCAGAATTCCCAGTAGGACAACCCTCAGCTCAATTCCTTCCAAATTCCCAGGGGAATTTACCTTTCCCCCAGAACTGGAGATGGAAATGAGAATTTCAGTTTTAGGGAAAAGCTTCCAGAACTCCCAGTGCAGGACCAGAACAATCCTCAGCTCCATTCCATCCAAATTCCCAGGGGAATTTACCTTTCCCCAGACCTGGTGATGGCAATGAGCATCTCACTTTTAGGGAAAAGCCTCCAGAGCTCCCAGTGTGTTGCCGAGAATGAAGGCTTTTGTCGGGGTCGAGCTATTTGTCGGTGAGGGGAGACTCAGACACTCAATATGAGTGATAAGCAAATTCTGTTTATTGAAGAGAGCATCAGACACTTATACAGCGAGTAATAAGCTTATGAATATTCTGTAAGCTAAGCAATCTATTGGTTAAACTATACCATCAACTCTTCTTCATTCTTTAGGGGTTATATCTCTCTTTTCTCATGTCTCTTTCACTGTTTGTTATCCCACCACAGCCAGGCTTAAGGACACTGCTATCTGTGCAGGTGCAGGACTTGGAATTAGCCATGGTTTTGTACTTTTCTATTTTCTAGCAGCTAAATTCCTAACATCTCCCCCTGACAGGCTGTAGAGAAAACTTCAGCTCCTCCTTTTGTTTACAATACCTGAAGTTAGTTTACTGAAACCAAGATCAGGGTTCCCACCATAATATGAAAGGTTCTCAAAACCTTCATATCTATTCCCAGACTGGCCGTCTGTTCCCAGTAGCAGCCAAGGACAGAACGGTCTAAGAATCTTGTTGTTTATATAAAAGGTGGCTGAGAACCTTAATTATTTACAGGATCAAGGCTGGGAAAGGCTGCTTTTTCCCTTTGCTGAATACCTTCATGGCCTCTTTCTTTAAGCCATGCTTAAACCAGGCTCTCCACACCAGTGCTCCCGGTTCAAGGAGGAGCTGTGGCTCTCCTCTCCTCTCCTCTCCTCTCCTCTCCTCTCCTCTCCTCTCCTCTCCTCTCCTCTCCTCTCCTCTCCTCTCCTCTCCTCTCCTCTCCTCTCCTCTCCTCTCCTCTCCTCTCCTCTCCTCTCCTCTCCTCTCCTCTCCTCTCCTCTCCTCTCCTCTCCTCTCCTCTCCTCTCCTCTCCTCTCCTCTCCTCTCCTCTCCTCTCCTCTCCTCTCCTCTCCTCTCCTCTCCTCTCCTCTCCTCTCCTCTCCTCTCCTCTCCTCTCCTCTCCTCTCCTCTCCTCTCCTCTCCTCTCCTCTCCTCTCCTCTCCTCTCCTCTCCTCTCCTCTCCTCTCCTCTCCTCTCCTCTCCTCTCCTCTCCTCTCCTCTCCCACATCCTTCTGCATCATCCAAACCCCATGATTTTGCTCCCAAACCCAGCTATTGCAGGGCTCAGGGCCACCACCCCCAATCCACTGGAGATCTGGGCTTTGCAGGGTTTTAAAATCTTCCCAAACAATGCAGCGAATGAACTGAAACCTGGTGGTCCTGCAGAACTCAGGGTGAGGTTGTTTAAACCCCCCAACAACACCCCAAAAATTCCTTTCCTCCCTCAGCTGGCAAAATCCTGTCAAAACCTTATTTAATCTGCACAATAAAACGATACTTAGCCTAACATTCTGGTTAATGGGTTGTTAGAATGCAAGAAGTGAGCACCAATGTTCATTATTCTTTTGTTTTCATTTCTAAAAGCTCTTTTTTTTTTTCCTTTTTTTTTTTTTCCTGCAGGAGTTCTGCCTGTAAATGAAAACTCACTGGCAAAGTTCTGACTGAAAAATTCAGGCAGCTGGAGTTAAAAACACAAAGCCCTGGGCACATTATGGATTTTACATACGTTTATGGGCTGTTGCAGCCCTCTGTAAGATCTAAAAATAGGCCAGAAATTGTCCATCATTCTTTGTGCAGGCCCTTGGAACTGGACAATAATTTATAGCAGCTGCACACCTGACCTGAGAGAATATTTTTGAATAACAGGGGGAGGTTTAATGATTGAATCAACCGGAACCCCTCCAAAACTCCGTTATTTACTCAAGATTAAAGGCTGGTGTAAATAAAGAATATTCAGACAACGGAGCACAGCAGAAAGAGGGAAATACAACGCTTCCAGTTGCTGCTAATTTGCATTTCCAGAGGTGCTCCAGATGTGAGACAGATAATGCAGGGCCTCGGGCACTGAGCAGATTATTCTGCAGCAAAAGGAAGACTCATCAGCAGTGCTGAAGGGAATGAAGTTATTGGAGAGCTTTAAACTCCGCTCTTTTCTCAGGAAATGGGGATTGAAATTGGATTTATCTTCCCCCAGTCGGGACAGATGAATCAGTGCTGGGAGAGGAGCTGAGCTGAGGCTGAATTGAGCAGGTTTGGGATGCAGGAAACGCAAAGAGCTGGGGATTGTTCTGTTCATCACCATCCACTGCCGGCTGCACCTCAGGACTGAGCAAACAGGAAATGTTTGGGAGAGCTGAGGGCGAGTTACGGGCAATAAACCCAAATTCCCAAAGGCAGGGGGATGAATCCTGCTGGATCCAAACCCCAAATCTCCTCAGTCCCCCCAGAGCCTCCTGCAGCCCAGGCTTGCAGGCCAGGGAGACTTTGTTTTATTCTTTTATTCTTTTTTTCCCTTCATTTTTGCATTTTTTCCATATAGTTTTCTGTGTATTTTTCTGTATATTTTTTCTGTATTTTTCTGTAATTTTTTCTGTATTTTTCTGTAACTTTTCTGTATTTTTCTGTAATTTTTTCTGTATTTTTTCTGTATATTTTTCTGTATTTTTCTATATTTTTAATGTCTTTTTTCTATATTTTTTTTCTGTATTTTTTCTGTATTTTGCATTTAGACAATTAGAGGCACAGCCAGCCACTAAAGGAATTTTCCCAACTTTTTTCTGGTTTGTTTTTTTTTTTTTTTTTTTTTTTTCTGTATTTTTTTCTGTATTTTTTTCTGTATTTTTTCTGTATTTTTGCATTTAGACAATTAGAGGCACAGCCTGCCACTAAAGGAATTTTCCCAACTTTTTTTCTGGTTTTTTTTTTTTTAATTTTTTTTTTTTCTGTATATTTTTCTGTATTTTTTCTGTATTTTTGCATTTAGACCATTAGAGGCACAGCCTGCCACTAAAGGAATTTTCCCAACTTTTTTCTGGTTTTTTTTTTTTTTTCTGTATATTTTTCTGTATTTTTTTCTGTATTTTTTCTGTATTTTTGCATTTAGACCATTAGAAGCATGGCCTGCCACTAAAGGAATTTTCCCAACTTTTTTCTTTTTTTTTTTTTTTTTTTTCTGTATATTTTTCTGTATTTTTTCTGTATTTTTGCATTTAGACAATTAGAGGCACAACCAGCCACTAAAGGAATTTTCCCAACTTTTTTCTGGTTTTGTTTTTTTTTTTTATTTTTTTTTTCTGTATTTTTTCTGTATTTTTGCATTTAGACAATTAGAGGCACAGCCTGCCACTAAAGGAATTTTCCCAACTTTTTAAGCCCATTAATCGCAGCAGCAAATCCTGGAGCCCTGCAGGTGCCCCACCAGGGTTTCTCAGTGGAGTGCTTGAGCTTTCACCTCATTTTAGCAATTTTGATCCCTCAAAAATCAGCACAAACCTTCACCCTGCGCCTTCAGAGGTTTGTGCCTCTGCTCTGAGCATTTAGCGCTGGCAGGAGTCGGGGAATTGGGGTGGAAAACGCAGATCCTGGGCAGGAGCTCATTGCTATTCCTGTGTTTTCCTCCTTTTACCAAGGGCCCTCATTTCCCTCTCAGTGATGCTGCTTTGAGCACATTGGATTTGACTCCTCACTTCCACCTGCCAGAGATCAAACATCCAACAGCCCCGAAAAAACCCTCAAGTGGTTCCCAAAAGCCAAACAAAAACCAGCCCAGGAAATGGGAAACAACGTGCAAACGAGAGCTCCAGAGATGGGAAATAACAACAGGGCAAAACAAAAAAAACCGCCCAGAAATTGTGATTTCCACCCAGGGAAAGGAGGGGAAATAATTGGAGTCCAGTTTGTTCCAGCAAATCAACCCTGAGGGGAAACGCAGGGTCTGGGCAGCTCAATTTGCAGTAATTAACCCAAAACAAGAGGTTTGTGGATATTTTATCCATGGGGGAGGGAAAAAAAAAATGTGTCAGCATTGATCCGCTTTTCTGAGGGAAAGGAATTAAAATAAAATGGGTTTGATGGAATCAGCGGTTTCCTGGTGAGTTTCAAGCACCAAAATAATCAGGCGGTTCCCTCAGGGCAGGTGACATCCATGGGGTTTTTCCTGAGGGAAAAATCTCATTTGGGGAGAGCTGTGGGGTTTGGGCAGAGTTTGGGGCAATCACTGCCCAGGAAATGGGAGGTGCCAGGTGGGACAATTGGGAAGGAGGAATTTCACTGAATTAACTTGGTGAATTATCACTGAATTATCCCAAAATCCCAAACCCAAGGAAGGTTCAATGGGGAGAGTTTAATGCTGAGCTCTCCAGGCAATCCCATCCCTCCCACAGCTCCTGGGATCCTGCAGCCCCTCAGTCCGGCTCCCTCTGAGCCTGGGCAGAGGCAGCAATGATCAATTCCTCCATGGAAATCAGAATTTGGAATGGCCATAAGGCCCTGCCTCAGAAAAACCCCACAGCCCCCTGTCCTTCATTAAATCCTACAGTGTTCCCTAAAAAGGCCAGTCTGGGTTCAACCCAGCTGATTTTAGGGGTTCTTTTCCTCTGTAGGTTTCGCACATCAGGTGAAGCTGGAATTCATTTATTTAAATATGATTTAAATTCACTTTTTCCATCAGAGCTCCTCGTTTGATCCTTCCTGGCTCCTGCCCAGTGCTCGCACCAGATGTTGCAATTTGCACCTGGTGGGTTGGTGTTTGAAAAGCTCCATTTCTGCTTTTTCCTCCATAAACAGAAGGAAATCTGTCTTTAGCACCTTTGATAAATTCCGTGCACTTTTCCCACCTCTTAACTCCTCCAGCTGGGCGCTACCACCAGCAGGAATCCAGCAGGGACGTGGAGGAGGTCACTGCCAGCCCCAAACTGCCAACTCAAAACTGCAAACCCCAAATGGCAAACCCCAAACTGAACACCCCAAACTGCCAGCCCTAAACTGCCAACTCAAAACTGCAAATCCCAAATGGCAAACCCCAAACTGATCACCCCAAACTCACGACCCCAAATGGCAAACCCCAAACTGCCAACCCCAAACAGAGAACCCCAAACTGCCAATGCAAAATGGCCAATCCCAAACCGCCAACCCCAAACTGCCAACTCAAACCTGCCAACCCCAAATGGCAAACCCCAAACTGAACACCCCAAACTGGCAACCCCAAATGGCCAATCCCAAATTGCGAACATCAAATGGCCAAGCCCAAACTCCCAACCCCAACCTCCCAGCTCCAAACTGCCAGCCCCAAACTGGCCGCCCCAAACTCCCAACCCCAAATGGCAAACCCCAAACTGCCAACCCCAAACAGAGAACCCCAAACTGCCAAGGTAAAATGGTCAATCCCAAACTCCCAACCCCAAAATGGCAATGTAAAATGGCCAATCCCAAATTGCTTACCCCAAACTGGCCATCCTAAACTGCCAGCCCCAAACTGAACACCCCAAACTCCCAACCCCAAACTCGCAGCCCCAAGCTGACCACCCTAAATGGGGAAACGCCAAACTGGAAACCCCAAACTGGCCAATCCTAAACTGCCAGTCCCAAACTGTCAAACCCAAACTACCAATCCCAAATGGCAAACCCCAAACTGCCAATGTCAAATGGCCAATCCCAAACTCCCAACCCCAAACTGGTCACCCTAATCTGCCACCCCCAAACTTCCAACCCCAAATGGGAAAACCCCAAACTGCCAATGTCAAATGGCCAATCCCAAACTCCCAATCCCAAATGGCAAACCCCAAACTGCCAATCCCAAATGGCAAACCCCAAACTCCCAATCCCAAACTGCCAACCCCAAACTCCCAACCCCAAACTGGTCACCCTAATCTGCCAGCCCCAAACTTCCAACCCCAAATTCAAAAACCCCAAAATGCCAATGTAAAATGGCCAATCCCAAACTCCCAATCTCAAATGGCAAATCCCAAATGGCAAACCCCAAACTGCCAATCCCAAACGGCAAACCCCAAACTCCCAATCCCAAACTGCCAACCCCAAACTCCAGCCCCCCAAAGTGGCCGTGAGGAGCTGCTGCCATCAGATCCTCCCCACCCTGCACAAACATCTCCTCTCAGGCGATTCCCAAAGCTCTTCAGCAACAAAAGTTCCTTCCCCACCACGAATTTCCTCAGCAATAACAAAAATATCTCCAGACAAAACTCAGGGAGGCCGCAAGAGCAGAAGGAATGCGAAGAGTTCAATTGTGAGTCAGAACTGAAAATGGACTTAATCTGTCTTGAAACTTCTGGAAAAGTCCAAAATGGGCATTTCCTTGTTTGTTCAGCCTGGTTTTGTTGTTTGTGGGGGTTTTTTTAAGCACAGAACTGCAGGGGGTGCAATCAGAGCCTTCACCACTCACATTGGGCTCATTTCTTACCCCACCCAGCCCTGCCAGACGAAAATGTTCCTTCACCAATGAGAGCAATGAGAAATTGAAGTGGCAACGAAAGCAAGTGGAGCTGGGAAGTGCAAAGGAGTCCAGCAGGGAGGGAAAAAAGAAAGAAAAAATAAAAAAAAAAACAAGACAAGAATGCGGTGATCACGACCTGTTTTCATTCACTGCTTTCCAATTAAAGTGATTTTTCGTAGAAGAAAACCTTATCTCTGGAACACATTCATTTCTTCTCAGCCTTCTGTGAAGGCAAATTGAAAACTCACGGGGTAAAATTTGACTTCATGGTAAAATTACAACCAATTTTTTCCTCACAACAATAACAACACAGCCGCTTGCAGTTTTCAAATCAATTTTCCCTTCTCTTTTACTGAGATAAGTGGCACAGTTGCCACGATTTGAGACGTTTTTCCCCCCATAAAGATTTCTACTTAACCCTGACCACGATCACACAATTCCTGCCCCTCCTCCATGAAATCACTGCTAATTATCAGTGCGGGGATGGACCCGGTGCTGCCTAAAAGCTCATTTAGCACAAATCCCTGCCAGGTGAATTTTCTCCTCGCTGGGAGCCAGCCCAGTCTCACCAGCACAAAGAAATGAGTTAAAACCCACAAAAATCTGCATTTCCAGGGCTCTTTTACCTTCTCCCAGCCGGGCACCTCCCCTTCCCTCTGCTCTCAGGCTGTTCCCAGGAAAAAGCTGGTTTTCTTGGAATTATTGTGAATTATTCTGCCAGAGCAGGCAGAACCAGCAGCGATTTTCAGATCAATTTACAGGACATCCCACTTACTTCATGTCGCTGTTCCACTCCACTGCATTCATTACTTAAAACGTGTCCTTAAAATTGAGTTTTCATCTCCTGTTCCCCGCGGTTCTGGAGTGCAAAAATCTCCTCCTCAGCCCTGGGGCTGCTCATTTCCATCCCATTCCTCGCTGCCACAAAGAACTTTTCCAAACTGAAGGGTCTAAAGCCATTCTCCTGTGCAGACTTGATTTATAAATGGGGGTTTTTTAGGTGTTAACAGGACCTTTAAACCCAGAGCATTTCTGGATTTCCCAGCCACATGGGGAAGTTGGATGAATTAAACCAATTTTTTTTAAATGCTGGTCTATTTTCTCAGCTTTTAGGCCAGCTTTTCCAGCCTTTCCACAGCATTTCTGCTGCTCAGCTACTGGAGGAGTAAAATTCCAGCTGGTGACCTCTGAAAGGAGAGGAAATTAGGCAAAAAAGCTTTTTTTCTATGCACACTTCCCAGCAGTAGAAACATCTCTGAGGGAAAAAGAGGAACTCCCAATTTCCCTGTAAGAGGGGAAGATTAAAACTTGATTTATACACATTGAAACAGAAATAAATCAGAGTTTTCCCAGGCCAGGTGCTGTTAAAATTTTTAAAAAATGGAGAATTCTCCATCTCTTGGTGCTTTTGGTGCAGATACTGGGAATTCAGCAATGGGGGCTCAGGAGGAGCAATAAACACAGGAAAAACTCAAAGTTAGACTGAGGATGTTAAAACATCCCCCACACCACAACCGAGGCTCCAAACTCCATTTTTTTCAGGCTATAGAATTGAGAAATACTTAAAGAAGAGAGGGAAATGAGGATGTGGTTGGATTTGTGGGGCTGGTGCTGTTCATACTCAGAAAAAACCCCGGCACAGCCCCAGAACGACAAAGATTTTGCCAATTTTGAGAGACTTCAGAACAACCTTGTTAGGAAAATTAACCCACAAACACCAGAGGTTTGTGTCCAGAAAGGAGACAGAGGAGTCCTTTGACTTTATTCCAATCCAGGCAGAGGCCATGAGGCATCACCTGGGGTCTCTCAGATTTTTGGAGGATGCAGCCTCCCTTTTATCCCAATTTCCGGCCACATTTCCCTTCTCTCTTTCCCCATTTCTGAGGTACCTGAGAGGTTCAGGCTCCCCAGAACACCTGATCCCAGAGATTCCCCTCTAATGTATAACCCTCCCTTTTCCTTTTTAATACTTACAGAATTTAGGGGGTTTTCCCCATTGTTTCTTTCACCTTTCAGTGTCTAATTTCATTGATCAGCATCCCTAAAGTTGATTTGTAAAAGCAAATCTCTTTTTCCATTCATCCATCAGTGGAGTCCTTCCCATGGTTTCTTTTCTGTCCCGTGCTGGTTTTATCTCCCAGCAGCCCCACAGCTTGTTTGGAAACACAAATCCACCATTCCTCTCGATCTGAATGCTCTGCGACACCAAATCAACCCCAAAAATTCTCCTTTGAGCCTCCCTGAGCTCCCCAGCCACTGACCCCACCACTCCTTTAATTCCAGGAGTGGAAAAATAAAATATTTTTTGAGAGGAATAAATGGGAGCCAGCCCTGGGCGGCCCAGGCCAGCTCAGGTTTGTGATCAGAATCTCTCAGGGTGAGCTGAGCTTGGACCTTGGCTGGAACTCCACCTGCAGATCCCGCTCTGAAAATATCCATGGCAAGGCTGCGTGTACTAAAAAAGGTAAATGCACCGAGATTCTGCCTTTTTTCAACCTTTTTTCAACCAACTTCCCTTTTTCCAACCTTTCAAAATGTTTAGGCTGGCTGCACTCAGGCACACTTGGAGCAATCTGCATCTGAAGTGTGCACACCATAAACCTGCACATCTTATTTAACTAATAACTATTTCAATAATGTTTTAAAATTGATTACATATTTAATTAAATATTTTTAAAGTATCTAAATATTTTAATTAGGAATTAACCTGCACATTTTATTTCATTAATGACTATAATAATAATAGTAATAATAATAATAATAATAATAATAATAATAATAATAATAATAAATATATTAATTATTAATATATAATAATTAAATAATATATATATTAAATATTATATTATATTATATTATATTATATTATATTATATTATTTATAAATAATTAAATAATATATAATAATTAAATAATATAAATTATTTTATAATAATATATAAATAATTAAATATTTTTAAGAATAATTAAATATTTTAATTGGCAATTAACCTGCACATTTATTTAATGATTTTATTTTTTTAGTTATTTATTTTATTTTTAATTTTTTAATTTATTTCTGTGCCATATTTCCCTTTCACACGCAGCTTGCAGCACGTGGCTCTCAAAGCCCCAGCAATATTCGGCGTGTCGGGGCTGTCAGGATGATTAACAAGAGGAATTTGAAAAGAAAACAGGAGGTAGTTAAGACTTGCTCTCAGAATATGATTTATGGAGGTGTTTTCTGACAGAACCACGCTCAGAAATCTGAAAGGAGGGCGGAGCGGATTTGGTTTGGCTTCAAGATTCTTTTGTTTTGCAGAGTTGGTTAAAATCAGTGAGAAATGATGAGGAAAATTGGATCTCTTAAAGATAAGGGACAGCAGGGGAAACCCAAATCCCAGATATTCCACATCAGCCCGTTCCTGGTGGAACAGCAAATCATGCACAGCACTGAGGGGTAAAGCAGAAAAAAAATCACAGCACTGAGGGATAAAACAGCAATAATTTACAGTATTGAGGGGTAAAACAAACAATTCACAGAACTGAGGGGTAAAACAGAAAAAATTCACAGCACTGAGGGGTAAAACAGAAAAAAAAATCACAGCACTGAGGGATAAAACAGCAATAATTTACAGTATTGAGGGGTAAAACAAACAATTCACAGAACTGAGGGGTAAAACAGAAGTAATTGACAGCATTGAAGGGTAAAACAGAAATAATTCATGGCACTGAGGGGTAAAACCTAAATAATTCACAGTATTGGGGGGTAAAACCTAAATAATTCACAGTATTGAGTATGACTGGAAGACAGGAAATAATTCCCAGCATTCAGGGGTAAAACAGAAATAATTGACAGCACTGAGGGAAACTCATTCCCAGGCAGAGCAGGATGGGTTAAGTGGAACCCCCCAAGGCCATCACTGCTCGAGGATTGGTTCTCAGGGTTTTGCTTCCTTTTTAAAGTTCTTTCCTGAGTCTCCAACCATGAAGTTGCCCCAGCCTGGCTGGAGACCTCCAGGTGCTCCTGGGTGCAGGAACATCCCCAGTTTTATCATTTTGCCCATCCCTGGGGCTCTCTGCCAGCCCAGCTCAATGGGAAGGATCCCCTGAGATTTTCTCACTTTGCATTTTGTTACACATTAAAAGGGGATGGATGAGAGGAGGAACCCCAGTGCTCAAAACCTCAAGAGGAGGAATCCCCCTGCTCAAAACCCTGAGAGGAGGAACCCCAGTGCTCAAAACCCCAAAAGAAAGAACCCCAGTGCTCAAAACCCCGAAAAGAACAACCCCAGTGCTCAAAACCCCAGGAGGAAGAGCCCCAGTGCTCCAAATCCCCAAAGGAAAAACCTCTGTGCTCAAAACCCCAAAAGAAAAAAACCCCCTGAGCTCAAAACCCCAGGAGGAGTGTGAAAAATGAACCCCAGTGCTCAAAACTCTGTGAGGAGGAACCCCAGCTCTCAAAACCCCAAAAGAAAGAACCCCAGTGCTCAAAACCCCAAAAGGAAAAACCCCTGTGCTCAAAACCTCATGGGATTTAGAAAAAGGATCCTCTGGGATGGATTTCCGAAGCAGCTTGGAAACATTTCCCCTCGTTTTCATCCCCTCTTTGTCCCAGCATCACCAGGGGGTTCTGCTTATTTGAGTTGCAGCGAGTGGGGTCAATTTGCTGATTTTAAATCGGCCTTTAATGCAGCTTTTGAGAGGTTTCCTCTCCAATTTAAGGCAATTTAAGCAGCTGTTCACTCTGACCCAGGGGTCAGCTGCTCTTGGTAAAACACCGTGCAGATCAAGGGGGGGCAGGTGATTGTCAGGGGCTGCAAAAGCTGCTCAAGAATGAAAAATGGGGATTTTTGCTGCTGTTGAGACCCAAAACTCACCAAGTTTGAGTGAATCCCCACTCGAGCTTCTCCCCCTGTGCACCCCCAGGTTCTCCCCTCCCCATCAAAAGGAATGAGGGAGATTTGTCCTCACAAACTGTGGGAGTGCTGAGAAATAAAACTGGATACTGGGAGGTGAAAGAAACAGTGTGAGGAACCACAAATTCCATAGGAATTTATCGAAGAAAGAATGGGAAGAATCATAATGAAATTTACTGTAATGAATGGAAGAAAGAATGGGAAGAACCATAAATTCCATAGGAATATATGAGAGAAGGAATGGGAAGAACCATAATGAAATTAGCTATAATGAATGGAAGAAAGAAACCATAAATTCCACAGGAATTCATGAAGGGAACACTGGTGGGAACCAGAAATTCCATGGGAATTCCACTGATGGAGGCAAGGAAAAGACAAAGGGGGATAAATTAGAAGGGGGTCTGGATTAGGGGGTTTGGGAAGCCTGAACCTCTCCAATACCTCAGCCAGAGAGAGGGAAATTGGGATGATAAGAAGGAGGCTGAGACCCCTGAAAATTGGGTGACCCCATGGGAAATGCCCCATGGCCTCTCCCTTTATTCCAATGAAATCCCAGGACTCCTCTGTCTCCTTTTTGGGCGCAAACCTCCGGGGTTTGTGGATGAATTTTCCTCACAGTCTTTACAAACAAACTGTGGGTCTGCTGATAAATAGAATTGGATACTGAGAGATGAAAGGAACACTGTGAGGAACCATAAATTCCACAGGAAAATACAAAGAGGGGAACACTGGTGGGAACCAGAAATTCCATGGGAATTCCACTGATGGACGCAAGGAAAAGACAAAGGGGGATTCATTAGAAGGGGGTCTGGATTAGGGGATTTGGGAAGTCTGAACCTCTCCATTACCTCAGCCAAGGGGAAAGAGAGAGGGAAATTAGGATAAAAAGGAAGTTGAGTCCTCTAAAAATCTGTGACACCCCATGGGAAATGCCCCATGGGCTCCCCCTTGATTCCAATAAAGTTCCAGGACTCCTCTGTCTCCTTTTTGGGCACAAACCTCTGGGGTTTGTGGATGAATTTTCCTGACACCATCATTTCCCAGCCTCTCCCTCTGCTGATTCTGGGTGAGCTCTGCCCTCCCTCTCCTCCCCAGCCTGGTCCTGCCCACGCCAGGAGAGCGATTGGGACCTTGGAGCTGCTGGAGCTCTGCTGGGAAACGTGGGAAGGACCATTCCTGCCAGGGAATGAGCACAGCAGCTCCATCCAGCTGCTGGATATGGCAGGGATCCTTCAAAAGCAATAAGGAATAAATATTGAGCCATCAAACCTTGCCAGACCGCGCGGGTAGCAGGGGAGAACAAGGCTGGGAACGAAAAGGAGAATTATTTTTTGACAGATAGAAGCAGGGGAAAAAAAAGCTCAGAGGGGTTTTCTTGGAGCTGAAGTACCAAGGTGTTCCTAAGGCAGCTGCAGGGGGAATTAATGTGCATTTTACCCACAATTAGAGCGCTGGGTCGTTAAGGGGTGGGGATGGATATCTGCTGGTTTTCAGCTGCCTTTTCCTACCTCTGTCGAGGTCATGATTGGAGGCGCTTGGGAGGATGGTTCCCATTCACACTCAGGTTATTTCTCGTTATTATTTCCTATCAATGTTACAGTCTCACAGCAGTGAGTTTTGTTCTGCAGCCTTTCGTTAGCCAGGCACGAAATGGTTAACTATCTCTTGGTACAAGGTCTTTTTAGGCTAAACTACCCAATTAAGAAATGACACCTGAAGAAGAACAAGCTACCTGCACCCTAAAATCTCCATCTCACTCCACATACATTACTGTATTCCAAAACCCTAAACTCCTAAGTTTTCCACCCTGTGATATCACACACTTCTAACTAACTACATACTCATAATCCCAGTGTTATCAGTCAATTTTGGAATCCTTTCCCACAGCCTCAGGTCAAATGAGGAGTCAGAGTCTCTCCTGGGAGTCAGGGTCTGTCTGTACAGAAAGTCTGAAATTCTCAGTATCCAGAACTCCAACAGCTGCCTGGCAAGCAGAGGTTTGGAATATGGTTATATCCCAAATAGTTATAAAGTTATATTCCAGATAGTTATATAGTTATATTCCAATATAATTAGATTCCAGATAGTTAACTATTTTGTGTCTTGTTAATGAAAGACGACATTTTCCATTTTTTACAATTTACATTTTTCATTTCAGAGGAGACTCCTGCTTTCCTTAGCAAGCACCTTTCTTTCCAAACCAAGACACCTGGGCAGCACAAACACCTCCAGAGAATCAGCAAATCCACCACAGGGGACCCCACAATCTGCAATTCCCCAGCCAGCCTCCTGCTCCGGACCATCCCAAAATCACCTGTGGCACCGAGCCCTCCCTGCCCTGCTCTGAAATGCGCTTTTATCCTCCGGCCTCGGCTCCCGGTGCCTGAGATCTCTGCAGGGATGCCGGGGCAGCCAAGCTGCCAGATGTCCACGAGAGCAGGATGGAAAAGGAGCGAGTGTCTGATCCTCCACCGGCCCCTCCTGCCCTGGGAAAAGCAACGGCCCCAAACCAGGAGAGAAGCAGGGCTGAACAAAGCAGAGCAATCTTTCTTTGGTCAGTAAACAAACCTGGAGAGAATGGGCTTGCAGTGTGTTGACAACGTTCTGGCAGTTCATTAATCCCAGCAAAATCTCTCCAAAGCCACTGATGCATGGATTCCATTTTCAAATTTCTCATTAGTTCCTCTTTATGGATTAAATGCTGATGTTCACGAGTGAATGCACACAGCTTCAGCTGATGGATGTAATTGGGTTGTAATGGATTTTAGCTGCTGTTCCTCCTGATCTGGCCAATTTGAAATGCAGTATCAATGCATTCTGCCCATCTCTCTGTAGGGAATGAGAAATTGAAACCTACAAGATGAGATTTATCAACTTCCATAAAGTTCTCTCCAACCATCATAAAACTGTTAAACCCCTCATTATCATTCCAGCACAGCGATTTCCCCAACTCTGCTCGGGCAGTCCAAATATTAAAGTGCATTAGAAATAAGTAGAGTTGATCCCTCAATATTCTGCATGTCCTCAACATTGATTTAGGTGCTGTAAATATCCCCAACCCCGAATGACACGAGCACAGCAAGAAAAAAAAAAAAAAAAGCTTAACAGCAGGAACACAAAGGGCTGTGACAGGATTTAAAGGTTGCAGAACTTCCCTCCAATTTTTAATAGGTCTGAGTCTCAATAGATAAATGGGTGAGTGATTTGCTCTCCCTGTGGGGCCGGGGTGTAAAATGCAGCTTTGCACATTTTCATGGATTGAAGGCAGCCCTGGGCCAGCAGGGGGATGGGGAATGCTGAGGGAATTCCCTCGTTATTCCCATCCTGGAAATGGCAGGGTTTTTACAAACACCAGGAAATTCCTCTCTGGAGGTGGGGCTGTGAGGAATCCCCAGGTTGGGGCACCCAGAGCTGCTGAGAGGATTTGGGAAATGATTCCATCCCATGGATTCTCCTCCCTGAGAAGCCCCCTGGGGCTGAGAACACCTTGCTGTGATTTCTCTACGGGCTGAGGGGGCACAATTCCTTCAGCCAGATTCAGATTCACCCACAAAGGAGCCCAGCTCACCTGGGAACACCCCCAGCCCCTCTGGCCAGGCTGAAAATCCCATTCCTGCCCAAAACCCTGAGCTCTGCACTCCCAGCCAGGGCCAAGCTGCACTTGCTGGTCCTTAAAACCGACATCAGCAGCAAAACCTGGGGGCAGGACCAAGCCCAGACCCAAACCCAACCGAAGCGGCCTCTTTTTAGTGACATTTTAGTGACTCCAGGTGCCCAGCCCTTCCCCATCCCTGCTGCCACCACCAGATCCTCCCTGCCTGCTCCCCCTTCCACGTTCCAGGCTGGTTGCAAGTGAAAACCAAATTATTGCCTGCAGTGATGCTGGGTTTGACCTGCTCTGTCCATCAGCAGCCACAGAATCCCAGACTAATTAGAAAAGCCCCGTAAAACAGATGAGAAATTTCTCAGTTTTACTGCTGTTATTATTGGAGCCCTCATTTCCATCCTGTGAGGTGTTTAAAGGCTGGAATAGCGGCTAAATGGGACATTTTGGAATAAACATTGCTCACCCTGCCAGCCACGCTCATCTGTCCCCTCCTGAAGCTCTTAAAACCAACTTCCAGCTGATTAAAATGTTAATGAGACCCTCCACAAGCCCTCTCAGAAGCGTGGTCTAACCCAAAGTTCAGCAATAAAGCAGAGCTTTACCTGCTTGATCCATGGCAACAACCTAAAGGGAAGTGTTCTCCCAAAACCTGGGAGATTTTGGTGAAATAAACTACTGGAAATCAGATAATAATGGAGAAGTCAGAAGTTCCATCTTATCTCATTTGCTTCTCTTGTGTTTTGCTGCTTTGGAATGTGTTTGGAGATTGTTCACCCACAGGTGACAGTTTCATTGGTGTCGTGTGAATTGTTTTGACACATTGGCCAATCAGTGCCAAGCTGTGTCAAGGTTCTGGAAAGAGTCACGAGTTTTTGTTATTATCTTTTTAGCCTTCTGTCTGTATCCTTTCTGTATTCTTTAGTCAGTATAGTTTAGCATTCTTCAATATAATATAGATCATAAAATAATAAATTAGCTTTCTGAGAGCCTGGAGTCAGATTCATCATTCCTGCCTTCATCAAGACATTTCCCATCAAATACAACAGGGGAGAGCTCAGAAACCCCAAATCCAAATCCCAGGAACCCCAAATCCCAGGAATCCCAAATCCAACAGGTTCTGTGCCTGTTCTTCTCTCAGTTCAGGAACATTTTGGGGCAGGAGCTCCAATCCCTGGCACTGTTTTTAATTCCTCACAAGGCACAACCCAAACGAGGACTGGGGGCGCTTTGGCAGGGAGGGATGAGGAAAGGAAGAGGAATTTCAGCAGGTTGATAAAAACAGAGGAATAACAGTTCAGGGGATGGGGATCACATTTTGGGGAGTTTGATAAAAAAGGGACCAGCAGCTCAGGGGATGGGGGTGACACTTTGGGGGTGTTTGATAAAAACAGGGGAACAACAGTTCAGGGGATGGGGAACACAGTTTTGGGTATTTGATAAAAACAGAGGAATAACAGTTCAGGGGATGGGGATCACATTTTGGGGAGTTTGATAAAAACAGGAACATGGGATCACATTTTGGGGGAGTTTGATGAAAACAGAGGAATAACAGTTCAGGGGATAAGGATCACACTTTGGAGGTGTTTGACAAAAACAGGAACAAGGAGCTCAGGGGATGGGGAACACATTTTTGGGTATTTGATAAAAACAGAGGAAACATGGGATCACATTTTGGGGAGTTTGATAAAAACAGGAACAAGGAGCTCAGGGATGGGACCGCACTGGGAACTGCCCTGCTCTGCCACAGAGGGGGCCAGGAGCCCAATTAGGGGGTGCAATTAACAGGTGGAATTGGGGTTTGTGAGTATTAAACACAGACAGCAAAAGGGTTGCAGGGTGGTGGAAAAACCCCGAGTGCCCCACACAAAACCATTACCCAAAAATCCTTTAAAATATCCAATAATGAACCCAAATCAGGCTCTGGTTGGCACCCAGTGCCCTTGGCATGGACAGAAACCCTAAAGGACACAAGGCAGGGAAAAATATTTTGTAAAGAGATCCAGGATTCCAAACCAAGCAGAATTCAAAACACTGTGGATAATGATAATAATAATAATAATAATAATAATAATAATAATAATAATAATAATAATAATATATTATTATATTTTATATTTTATATTTTTATTTTATATTTTATATTTTTATTTTATATTTTATATTTTATTTTTCATCATTATTTCTCCATCATCAAGAGCCTCTTTTCAGAGATGCCTCACTCATTTGCAGACCCGAGTATTTATCACTGGGGCTATTGATTTCTCCCTCAGCAGATGGAACACCTTTCTGGGCTGAAGCCAGCAGGATGAATCGATTGAGGATGTTTTTTCCTGCCTGTCATAAAGCAGTTTTGGACTGCTCACAGTCCCTGGGCGGGTTTGTCCACACGGATTTCTCTTTTCATTAGTCTGCCATCAAAGCCAGACAAACCAGCTGATTGTTTTTTCCCCCCACGCCTCAAATAAATGTTGATAGAAACGTTAATTCCGAGCCTATTGTCTTGGCTAATTAGCATATTAAAGGAAGTCAGCTAGAGGAAAATATCAATTTATTAGGAATAATGAGCCTTACCTCTCGCAGAGAGGTAAATATTTCAGGATTAAAGACTTGAAGTGGCTGAAAGTCCTGAAGGGATCTGAGCTCCCAAGGGAAAAGCAGGCAGAGGTTCAGAATCTGAACCCTCCATGGCAGGAATTGGGGATTTTGGATTTAGGGCACGAAGCCCTAAATGAAACCCCCTAAAAACAGAGATTCCAGCTAAAAACAGAGATTCCAGCTAAAAACAGAGTGATTTCCCTAAAAATAGAGTGATTGCCATAATAAAATAATAAATATTAAAATAAAAGTAAATACCATAATAAAATAAAAATAGTAATTGAAAAAAAATAATTTGTATGGGGAAATAGAACCAGGAAGATCTTCGGCTCGGGACCATAATGAAATAAAAATAAATTTTGTGTGGGAAGAACTTTGGCACCCCACCATCATAACTCCTCTCAGTTGGGATTACAGAATTATCTGCTCAACCCCACAGTGCTCAGGAAGGGGGGAAAACCTCAATTATTCCATTTGGACACAGCAAAAAATTAAAAATTAACTCCAGCTCCCTTTGAGTGCGTTTTTTGGGGCCTGAATAAACAATTCTGCCCTTCCACGACTGCTCTGCGACGTTTTCAGACACAAATCTTGAGGAGCTCTGCAGTTTCTCAGGGCCTGACTTCTGGAGGACATAAATTGATTCCAAATACCATCGAAGGGATGAATTAATTTGACAATAACTTTCTTTCCAGTCTAATAAAGGCAGAATGAATCACTGAAGGATGAGTTCACCACGAGGGGAGCACTGGCTGATGATTTCATTAATCCTCCCTAAAAAACCAGAACCACAATGAAAGAAGACAGCTTGCTTCAAAAAATGTTATTTTTATCTGCATAAAAACCCCTTTCTGGCCCTTTTTCCCCCCCATTTGTGCTTTTACCCTGTTAAGAATCAAATTGCAGAGAAGATTGCTTTGGAAACTATCCTGCTGTAATACTATTATACTAGTTAGTATAATATTATCTATTTTGATAAATCATAAATAATGCATAATAATTTATTATTATATAGAAATAATTAGATATTATATAGATATAATAACTGTTGTATTTATTATTATATATATGATAACATATAATAATGAATGCATCTTAATGTATCATCATTATAAAAATTATTATAATATTCTGTATTATAATGTAATACTGTAAAATAAGGTATATGTAATAATTTGTATATACTACTATATATACTATTAAGTAATTAATATATAATAATATTATAGTATTAATAATAATATATAATATTATTATAATACCCTACTGGTAAAGAAATAATAAAAATAATTTTTAAAATATTATATAAATATAAATGACTTATATATATGTATATATTATATAATATATACATATATATATAGTATATATAATATATACTATAATATGTATTATATTATATAAATAGGCCTATTATGGTATAGAATATAATAATATTATAATATATAATAATATTATAATAATATAAATAGCTCTATTATATGATATAATATAAATAGACATTTATTGATACATATAGTAATTATATATTAATATATGCATATAGAATTTAATGAATATACCCTCTTTTCAACCAAAATTCAACTTAATTCAATTTTATTCCATTTAATTCCAGCTGCCCATGCCTCACACCCCCTCTGGCCGTGTTTCACAGCCCGGGCTGTGAATTCTCCCTGCAGACCCAAGGTCAGAGCGTTGATGGGCTCTGGCTCCAGCCTGGCCGGCCCTGCCTGGATCCCTTTGGGAGGAGGAGCTGGGCATGAATCACCCAGGGCCGGCACCGAGGAGCCTCTGATTCACTGAAAAGGCAGCAAGGCAGGGCAGGGGCGGCGCGTTTGTGAGGTGAGAGATGAGAATCTGACTCCACAAGGCTGATTTATTATTTTATCCATTATGTTATATTAAAGAATGCTCTACTAACACTCTGCTAAAGAAAAGAGAAAGGATGCATCAGAAAGCTTAACAAGAATGAGTAATAAAAACTCGTGACTGACTCCTGAGAGTCTGACACAGCTGATGGTGATTGGTCATCAATTAAAAACAATTCACGTGGAACCAATCAAGCATTCACCTGTTGGTAAATGAGAGGAATGGCGGATTTGTGTTTCCGAACAAGCTGTGGGGCTGCTGGGAGATAAAACCAGCACTGGGAGAGAAAAGAAACCATGGGAAGGATTCCACTGATGGATGAATGGAAAAAGAGATTTGCTTTTACAAATCAACTTTAGGTTTGCTGATCAATTAAATTGGACACTGAAAGGTGAAAGAAACAATGGGGAAAACCCCTAAATTCCATAAGAATTAAAATTCCATAAGAATTAAAATTCCATAAGAATTAAAAAATAAAAGGGGGGGTTATACATTAGAGGGGAATCTTTGGGATCAGGTGTTCTGGGGAGTCTGAACCTCTCAAGTACCTCAGAAATGAGGAAAGAGAGAAAGGAAATGTGGCTGGAAATTGGGATAAAAGGGGAGGCTGCATCCTCCAAAAATTGGAGAGATCCCAGTGTAATTCCCTATAGCCTCTGCCTTTATTGGAATAAAGTCAAAGGACTCCTCTGTCTCCTTTCTGGACATAAACCTCTGGTGTTTGTGGATTAATTTTCCTAACAATAAACAATCTCCAGCCACATTCCAAAGCAGCAAAACATGGAGAAGCAATCAGACAATTCTTGTTTTCATTTTTCTCTGAGGCTTCTCTACTTCCCAGCAGAAGAAATCTTGGCAAAGGGATCTTTCCAGAAAATATGACAGTGACATAGGGAATGACAATCTGTGCTTCTCCCTGGGTTCTCAGGAGCATCCTCTGGTGGGAAATGGGTGGGAATTGGGAAATTCACAGAAAGATTGAGTTGGAAGAGACCCTAAAGACCATTGAGTCCAACCCATGCCCTATAGAGCTGCCTAAATTGCCCTGTAGAGTCGCCTTAAACAGTTGGCTTGGGGTGGTGCTGGATTGAATTATAAATCTGCATTTTTATACAGATATAATTTTTTATAAATCTGCATTTTTATACAGATATAATTTTTTATAAATCTGTCTCAGCCTTCACAGGGGCTGAAAATGGAATAAAAGTTTTTAAAACCTCTCTCAGTTGTCCCACCTGTGGGTCAGGAAAGGGCAAAATCTGACATCCTCTGCTGGGGTTGTGGGGTGGGGATGGGATATCCAGGAGAAATTCCCTGTGGGATGGGGATGGGATGGGATGGGATGGGATGGGATGGGATGGGATGGGATGGGATGGGATGGGATGGGATGGGATGGGATGGGATGGGATGGGATGGGATGGGATAGCCAGGAGAAATTCCCTGTGGGGTGGGAATCGGGGTATCCAGGAGAAATTCCTTGTGGAGGGATGGGGTCAGCCAGGACAAATCCCTTGTGGGGTTGGGATGGGGTATCCAGGGCAAATTCCTTTTGGGATGGGGATGGGGTCAGCCAGGAGAAATTCCATGTGGGATGGGGATGGGATATCCAGGAGAAATTCCTTGTAGGGTGGGGAAGGGGGTATCCAGGATAAGTTCCTTATGGGGTGGGGATGGGGTCAGCCAAGAAAAATTCCTTATGGGGTGGGGATGGGGGTTTGTGGGGTGGGGATGGGGTCAGCCAGGAGAAATCCCTTGTGTGTTGGGGATGGGATATCCAGGAGAAATTCCCTGTGGGGATGGGATGGGATGGGATGGGATGGGATGGGATGGGATGGGATGGGATGGGATGGGATGGGATGGGATGGGATGGGATATCCAGGAGAAATTCCCTGTGGGATGTGGATGGGTTGAGACAGGAGAAATTCCTTTGTGGGGTGGGGATGGGGTATCCAGGAGAAATCCCTTGCATTCCTAAACCATAATTTCGGTGCTGAGGGGATCAATCCTCCCCCAGCTCCCTGCAGGACCTGCTGGAAATGTCCCCAAGGTCACTTCACCCATGGGGAGGGACTGAGACCCTCCAGCTCCAGGCCAGGACAGAGGGAAAGGGAAAAGCAAAAGAGGAAAAGCAAAAAAGAAAAACAGGAATTGGGATGGCTGGTAATTTGTTTTGTTCTCACATCTATTCCCCAGGAATGAAAATACAGCAGGAGCAGGAGCAGGAGTGCCAAACGCTGAAAAGTTGTGAAAGACGGGCTAATTATAGGCAGGATTAACAGATGGGAGAGCTGAGCCCGAGACAGGCCACCAGGAGAAACAGGGCTCTGTGACAGGCAGGGGAAACTTGGACCAGCGCTTTTTGTCAATCTCCCTCCTCGTTTGGTTTTAAAGGCACAATTAATTCCTGGTTTTGGGTTTTTTTTTCCTACAAGCAGGAGTGATTTATTCTGCTAAAAACAGCGAAGGACAGCGAGCAGGAGAAATGTGAATGATCTCAAATCCCTGCACGTGGAGCTCGGGGGCCAGGCTGCTTCAAGCCTGAAGGAAATTCACCTTCCAAAACCCTGACAAGGAATGAAAAAACCAGCTGGAGCTTTTCTCCACCGAGCCATTCCCCAACAAGTTTCCGGGGTTGTTTTCTGTACAAAACTCCTGTCCAAAATTCTCCAGCACTGCTCAGCTCTGCCTGTTATTTCGGACAACTCTCAAAGGAACCTCTCCGGCAGCTGGCTTACAATAATTGCTGTGAGAGCTGCCCTCAAACCTTCTTTTTCCAAAAAACGCCTCGGGATGAGCACCAGGGTGCCTCTTTCCCCAAAAACATCCTTATTCCAGCTGCCACAAGCTGAGAAACCCCTTCCTCTCCCCTTGGATCTCAGGCTTTTAAAATCCAATCTGCATTTCAGGTTTTCAAAACCCCATTTGAGCTGGAGGTGGAGCAGCCACCCAGCATTCCCCTGAGGCCCAAAAAAAGAAACTGCAGAATTAATGTATCATCATTATAAGAATTATTATAATATTATATAGTATAACATGTAATAATGTGAAATAAGGTATGTATAACAATTTGTGTATACTATCTAATAATTAATATATAATAAATAATATTATAATATTATTAATGAAATATAATATAATTATAATATCCCAGTGGTAAATATAAATTAATACATATAAATTTATCTATAAATTGCTCCCTAAATCCAGCCCCTGCTCCCTCTCATTAGAGCCCCTCTGGGGAGGAATTCACTCCAATAACTGGGAACTGCAATCAGGAGAGTGGAAAAGAGTCCCCAGGCACTTTTGTCACCCAGCTGTTGCTGTTCCATAAAAATTCACCTCCCTGGCAGCCTCTTGTCCTCTCAGCCTTCACCATGACCCATTTTTTGCTTCTTTTCACAGAAAATCCCCTCCCCAACCCCTTCCCTCTTCCACTCAGCGCATTCCCAGCTCCAGAGCGGAGGCAGAGCTGAAAAATCGATGCTGTTTTGAGGGGGAAAAAAAAGGGTTTGAAACCCCCCGTTTGTTTGTCAGTGATTGGATTCCAGGCTGCGGAGACAATCAGCAGCACTGCCCCGTGAAACATCGCTGATGTGTTCCTGTCAAACCCGCAGGTTTGTGGTAATTAAAGCTCAGCTTGCAGCCCAAACCCACAGCTCGTGGCACAGAATTCTGGACGAGGCCAAGCCCAGCAAAGCTGGGCCCTTTTCAGCTAAAGAATCAGCCACCACAACAACAACAACAAAATAATAAAATAATTTAAAAAAAGAAGAAATCGATGTTTCCTCAGAGTGGAGAACAGCTTGAAGCCAGACAGACACATTGCAAGGAGCAAAAAAAAATGTTTTGACCCCCCTGAAAATGTATTTACACAAATCTGTGTTTCTTGCAGAGCTGCCTGGCTGCTCGGGGAGCTTGGATTGATTTCCCAGCCTCCTGCCCCAGTGCTGGTGATTTGACAGGCCGGCTCTGCTGGGCTCAGAAATCGTGTCTGACCACTTTGCTCGTGCTGGTTTTGAGCTGATAAACTCCAAAATTCCTCTCAGGTTTGGTGTTGCTGGAATGGCTCCCGAGGTATTAGAGTCTTTTTTTTTTTCCCAGCCCTGTGATGGAAGACGAAGCTGAGATTCACCGGTTTTGCTTTTCAAGTCGTTTATTTTCTCTCATCTATTCCATTCTTTCCCTGACCTGCTGAGATCTGTCCAGCAGGTCGGGTTGTGGCACAGTCCCTGCCCTTGGGGTGCTGTTGGCTTTTTATACTGAGATCTAAGTGTGCTTTATTTACAATAATTTTCCAATACCTATCACCTATGTTAGACAGTCTGTCTCTACTGTAAACCAATCCAAAAGTGCCACCATCACAGCAGAGGATGGAGAAGGAGGAGGAGGAGGAGGAGGAGAAGGAGAAGGAGAAGGAGAAGGAGAAGGAGAAGGAGAAGGAGAAGAGCAAGAACAACAACAAGAAGAAAAGGGACAGGGCACACCCAGATTCCTCCATCTTGCCCCTTAAACCCCCATTCTACATCCCCAAAATTCTACTTTTTCACCCTGTGACAAATTCACTATCATTCTACTCAAACTCTTGTGGCTTGTAAATCTTCATCCAAAGTTGGTAATTGTTTCCAAGGGCTAAAATCAAAGGCACAGGTGGTTTTGACTCCGTGCCAAGGTCTCTGAGCCCCCTGGCAGGGTCTGGAGCCATCCAGAGCAGCCAGAGGAATTTCCTGGATTCCCACAAATTCCCAGGCTGGGTTTAGTGCAGCACAGAAGGAGGACAGGGCCAATTTAACCTGGTGTTTTAAGGCTGCTGTTTGCACACATTAATTGGGATTAGCCTCACATTTATTCTCCTTAAGGCTCAAAGCCCTTTGTCAAGGAGCACTTGTCAGGTTCTCCTGGAAAACCGGCTAAATTGGGAATTGCATTGCTTGCAGTTTTTACCAAAAAAAACCCAAAGAAAGCTTAAATTTAGAAGCTTTGTGATAAAGTAAAAATATTTTCCCTCCTTTACTGCTCTGCATTGTAGGGAAAGATAAAGGTGAGATCACTTGTTAGATCCAGTCCCACCCTGGTCTGTCCTGGCATCACTGGGGACATCCCTGGCTCCACTGGGGACATCCAGTCCCACCATGGTTTGTCCTGACCCCACTGGGGATGTTCCTGGCCCCCAGGGGACACCCAGTCCCACCCTGGTCTGTCCTGGCATCACTGGGGACATCCCTGGCTCCAGTGGGGACATTGGGTTCCTCCCTGGCTTGTCCTGGCTCCACTGGGACGTTTCTGGCACTACTGGGGACATCCAGTCCCATCTTGGTCTGCCCTGGCACCACTGGGGATGTCCAGGCCCCACTGAGGACACTCTTGGCCCTACTGGGGACATTCCTGGCTCCACTGGGAACATCCAGTCCCCCTTGGTTTGTCTTGACCCCACTGGGGACATCCAGTCCCATCTTGGTCTGCCCTGGCACCATTGGGGACGTTCCTGACACCACTGGGGACATCCAGTCCCTCCCTGGCTTGTCCTGGATACCCTGAGGACATCCAGTCTCATCTTGGTCTGCCGTGGCACCAGGGGGACATCCAGTCCCCCCATGGTTTGTCCTTGCACCACTGGGATGTTACTGGCACCTCTGGGGACATCCAGTCCGCCCCTGGCTTGTCCTGGATACCCTGAGGACGTCCAGTCCCATCTTGGTCTGCCCTGGCCCCCTGGGGACACCCAGTCCCATCTTAGTCTGCCCTGGCACCAGTGGGACATCAAGTCCCACCCTGGTCTGTCCTTGTACCACTGGGACATTCCTGGCACCTCTGGGGACATCCAGTCCCATCTTGGCTTGTCCTGGATCCCCTGAGGACATTTAGTCCCATCTTGGTCTGTCCTGGCCCCACTGGGGACATCCAGTCCCATCTTAGTCTGCCCTGGCACCAGTGGGACATCCAGTCCCACCTTGGTCTGTCCTTGTACCGCTGGGACATTCCTGGCACCTCTGGGGACATCCAGTCCCATCTTGGCTTGTTCTGGCACCACTGGGGACATCCAGTCCCTCCCTGGCTTGTCATGACCCCATTGGGGACATTCCTGGCCCCACTGAGGATGTCCAGGCCCCACTGGGAAGTTTCTGGCTCCACTGGGGACATCCAGTCCCATCTTGGTCTGTCCTGGCATCATTGGGGACATCCCTCGCACCACTGGGGACATCCAATCCCTCCCTGGCTTGTCCTGGCACCACTGGGGACACCCAGTCCCCCTGTCCTTCCACCCCTCAGGAAATTTGGGGGATTTGTTTTATCCCAGCCCCTGCCATGGAACAGCCCCTGCTCCCCCTTCCCCCGCGCTGGCAGAGCAATAATTTCATTAAGTGATTAAGTGCTTTTATTCCTCTGACTCACAGCTCGTGAGGCACGCGAGCATGAATTTCAATTAGTGCTCCTTACAGGGAAAAAGGGAAATGGGAAAACATTCCTGAGCAGGGTGGGGAGAGGGAGCTCAACCAGCCCTGGCTGCAGGCACCCCCTCCAGCTTCCCACCCGGGATGGTGCAGCTCAACTTCTGCACAAGTTTGAAGTCCTCAGGATAAAAAAAAAAAATTAAAATTAATTTTTCTTAAAATTTTAATTTAAAGAGTATTTTCAATTTCATTTCAATTAATTTAAATTTACATTTATTTGAATTTTAATTTAAATTTATTGGAATTTTGATTTAAATTTGTTTGAATTTGAATTTAAATTCACTTCAACATTTTAATTTTAAAATTTAATTCTCAAAAGAATTAAACTCGGCCAATGGGATTTTCGTGGTGTGAATTCCCCTGGTTTTCCATGCAGTCCTGTACAATAGTTTGTAAATTCAGAGTCTCACTTGCTTCTGCTCCTGATTGCAAGAGGGAGCAGCTGAGGGGAGAGTTGGAGTTCTTATTATGGAGATGCTGCAAGGGAAGAACTGAGAGAGATCCTTAAGGAGAAGCAGGTTTCCACCAGAGCCCCTTGCTCTGCACCAAACCCTCCCCAGGAGGCAAAAACTCCAATTCCAACAGCTGCCGCTCCGTTGCCACAGAGAAACTTTTAATTACTACCTGTCGGGTAAATTAACCCACAAACACCAGAGGTTTGTGTCCAAAAAGGAGACAGAGGAGTCCTTTGACTTTATTCCAATCCAGGCAGAGGCCATGGGGCATCCCCTGGGGTCTCTCAGATTTTTGGAGGATGCAGCCTCCCTTTTATCCCAATTTCCAGCCACATTTCCCTTCTCTCTTTCCCCATTTCTGAGGTACTTGAGAGGTTCAGACCTCCCAGAACACCTGATCCCAAAGATTCCCCTCTAATGTATAACCCTCCCTTTTAGTTTTGAATTCTTACGGAATTCAGGAGTTTCCCCCATTGTTTCCTTCATCTTTCAATGTCTAATTCCATTTCTCAGCAACCCTAAAGTTTATTTGTAAAAGCAAATATCTTTTTCCATTTATCAATCATTGGAATCCTTCCCATTGTTTCTTTTATCTCCCAGCGCATGGTCGTGCATTTTGTGACCGTTTTGGTTCATTTTGTGACTCTTTTGGGTTCATTCTGGGACCATTTTGGTTCATCTTGGGTGCAGCCCTGGCTGGGCTGTGGTGCTGGTATCCATAGAGGAGACCTTTTTAATAAATCCTTTATTCTTATTTTAATGAATGATTTATTCTACATTTCATATAGAATAATCTGCATTTTGTATACAATAAACTGCATTTTGAAGAGCCGCCTGGTGTCCGGTTTTCGGCTGTTTGGAGGGCCTGGAAAGGCCCGGGGTGGCCTTGGGGCAGCCCGCGTTTCAAAGGACAAGAAGAGGCTTCAGTTCTTTTCTCGGTCTCGGTGTTTATTAATTGTTTATCTAAAAGATTTTCTTTCGGCCCGACAGAGCTCTGCTCAGCAGCCAGCCATGAGCACACTCCCTGCCCTCCGGACAGTCACCTATCTTTATACCCATTGTTACGTGTACAATATTTATCATTTTTCCCCAATACCTTTTACCCTTATTGCCCAGTGCATTTTTAGTAATGACCAATCCCAAAGTGCCACCATCACCACAGAAGATGGAGGAGAAGAAGAAGAAGAAGAAGGACAGGACACACCCCAATTCCTCCATCTTACTCCTCTAAACCCCCCTGTACAGAAATCCTAAACCCTGTGTCTCACTCTCTAATTAACCAATCCCTTCACCATTCACCCCGGTGAAATCCTCCTATCCTCATACAGGTGTCGTCTCCCGTGTAGGATCAAAGTCCAGCCACCAGACACTTCTGGAACATTCCAGGACTGCCGAGCCCCCCAAGGGTGCTCTCGGTGACACCTCAGTCCTGAGGTGCTGAGATCCCACAGCCTGGAGTGCTGCATCTCTCATTTAGGCTCTTGCCCTTCTCCCTGGTTTTGCAGCGCTCATTCCTCACTCCAGACACGGCTGAAAAGCTGTGGATGCTCAGGGAACCCCTCTGTGACAGCTCCTGCCTTGAACAGCTCCTGGTCCTGCTGCATCTCCACCACAGGATGAATTTTTGATGCTGTGAGGTCCCACCACACACAGATCCTCATTTCAGTTTTTTCCAGTTTTTTTCCTCCAGGCTCAGCTCAGCTTTCTGTCCCAAACCCCCCAACTAAAACAAGAATAAACAATGTCAAAAAAAAAAAAAAACAACTGAGGAATTGGCACAGCCCAGCCAGAAACAGCTGAAAACTCCCCAAAACTCAGAGCAGGTCAGTGATTATGGTTTATAAATAATTTATAATCACCAAGAGTCCAGCAGGTGGCAATTAGTGCTTGGTACAGGGTGGAGGTAAAGATATAAAACTAAAACTTGAGTGAAATCTTTGCGGGTTTCTTTCTTCCAAATAAAAAATCCCTGCTAAATAAAAACACCCTGCTAAATAAATGCTTGATACTGGGTGGAGGTAAAGATATAAAACTAAAACTTGAGTGAAATCTTTGTGGGTTTCTTTCTTCCAAATAAAAATTCCCTGCTAAATAAAAATTCCCTGCTAAATAAAAAATCCCTACTAAATAAATGCTTGGTACAGGATGGAGGTAAAGATACAAAACTAAAACCTGAGTGAAATCTTTGTGGTTTTCATTCTTCCAGATAAAAAATCCTTGCTAAATAAAAATTCCCTGCTAAATAAAAAATCCCTACTAAATAAATGCTTGATACTGGGTGGAGGTAAAGATACAAAACTAAAACCTGAGTGAAATCTTCATGTTTTTCATTCTTCCAAATAAAAAATCTTTGCTAAATAAAAACACCCTGCTAAATAAATGCTTGATACTGGGTAGAGGCAAAGATATAAAACTAAAACTTGAGTGAAATCTTTGCGGGTTTCTTTCTTCCAAATAAAAACACCCTGCTAAATAAATGCTTGATACTGGGTGGAGGTAAAGATACAAAACTAAAACCTGAGTGAAATCTTTGTGGTTTTCATTCTTCCAAATAAAAAATCCTTGCTAAATAAAAAATCCCTGCTAAATAAATGCTTGATACTGGGTGGAGGCAAAGATACAAAACTAAAACTTGAGTGAAATCTTTGCAGGTTTCTTTCTTCCAAATAAAAAATCCCTGCTAAATAAATGCTTGATACTGGGTGGAGGTAAAGATACAAAACTAAAACTTGAGGGAAATCTTTGTGGTTTTCATTCTTCCAAATAAAAATTCCCTGCTAAATGAAAATTCCCTGCTAAATAAAAAATCCCTACTAAATAAATGCTTGATACTGGGTGGAGGTAAAGATACAAAACTAAAACCTGAGTGAAATCTTTGTGGTTTTCATTCTTCCAAATAAAAATTCCCTACTAAATAAATGCTTGATACTGGGTGGAGGTAAAGATACAAAACTAAAACTTGAGTGAAATCATTGCGGGTTTCTTTCTTCCAAATAAAAAATCCCTGCTAAATAAAAAATCCCTACTAAATAAATGCTTGATACTGGGTGGAAGTAAGGATACAAAACTAAAACTTGAGGGAAATCTTTGTGGTTTTCATTCTTCCAAATAAAAAATCCCTGCTAAATAAAAATTCCCTGCTAAATAAAAAATCCCTACTAAATAAATGCTGGATACTGGGTGGAGGTAAAGATACAAAACTAAAACCTGAGTGAAATCTTCGTGTTTTTCATTCTTCCAAATAAAAAATCCTTGCTAAATAAAAACACCCTGCTAAATAAAAA